>NC_092713.1:10576699-10876699 GCF_047496885.1 Scyliorhinus torazame
TGACACAGCGCGACTTGTATTCTGGCGCTGGTTCACAGTGCTACTTGTATTCTGACGCTGGTGTCACAGTGCTACTTGTATTCTGACGCTGGTGACACAGTGCGACTTGTATTCTGACGCTGGTGACACAGTGCGACTTGTATTCTGACGCAGTGACACAGTGCGACTTGTATTCTGACGCTGGTGACACAGCGCGACGTGTATTCTGACGCTGGTGACACAGTGCTACTTGTATTCTGACGCTGGTGATATAGCGCGACTTGTATTCTGACGCTGGTGACACAGCGCGATTTGTATTCTGACGCTGGTGTCACAATGCTACTTGTATTCTGACGCTGGTGACACAGTGCGACTTGTATTCTGACGCTGGTGATATAGCGCGACTTGTATTCTGACGCTGGTGACACAGTGCGACTTGTATTCTGACGCTGGTGTCACAGTGCTACTTGTATCCTGACGCTGGTGACACGGTGCGACTTGTATTCTGACGCTGGTGACGCAGTGCGACTTGTATTCTGACGCTGGTGACACAGCGCGACTTGTATTCTGACGCTGGTGACACAGCGCGACTTGTATTCTGACGCTGGTGACACAGTGCTACTTGTATTCTGACGCTGGTGACAGCGCGATTTGTATTCTGACGCTGGTGACACAGTGCTACTTGTATTCTGACGCTGGTGACAGAGCGCGACTTGTATTCTGACGCTGGTGACACAGTGCTACTTGTATTCTGACGCTGGTGACACAGCGCGATTTGTATTCTGACGCTGGTGACACAGGGCTACTTGTATTCTGAAGCTGGTGACACAGCGCGATTTGTATTCTGACGCTGGTGACACAGTGCGACTTGTATTCTGACGCTGGTGTCAGAGTGCTACTTGTATTCTGACGCTGGTGACACAGTGCGACTTGTATTCTGACGCTGGTGTCACAATGCTACTTGTATTCCGACGCTGGTGACACAGTGCTACTTGTATTCTGACGCTGGTGACACAGTGCTACTTGTATTCTGACGCTGGTGACACAGCGCGACTTGTATTCTGACGCTGGTGACACAGCGCGACTTGTATTCTGACGCTGGTGACACAGCGCGATTTGTATTCTGACGCTGGTGACACAGTGCTACTTGTATTCTGACGCTGGTGACACAGCGCGACTTGTATTCTGACGCTGGTGACACAGTGCTACTTGTATTCTGACGCTGGTGACACAGCGCGATTTGTATTCTGTCGCTGGTGACACAGCGCGAATTGTATTCTGACGCTGGTGACACAGCGCGATTTGTATTCTGACGCTGGTGACACAGTGCTACTTGTATTCTGACGCTGGTGACACAGCGCGACTTGTATTCTGACGCTGGTGACACAGTGCTACTTGTATTCTGACGCTGGTGACACAGCGCGATTTGTATTCTGACGCTGGTGACACAGCGCGACTTGTATTCTGATGCTGGTGACACAGCGCTACTTGTATTCTGACGCTGGTGATATAGCGCGACTTGTATTCTGACGCTGGTGACACAGTGCGACTTTTATTCTGACGCTGGTGTCACAGTGCTACTTGTATTCTGGCGCTGGTGACACAGTGCGACTTGTATTCTGACGCTGGTGACACAGTGCGACTTGTATTCTGACGCTGGCGACACAGTGCTACTTGTATTCTGACGCTGGTGTCACAGTGCTACTTGTATTCTGACGCTGGTGACACAGCGCGATTTGTATTCTGACGCTGGTGACACAGTGCTACTTGTATTCTGACGCTGGTGACACAGCGCGACTTGTATTCTGACGCTGGTGACACAGTGCTACTTGTATTCTGACGCTGGTGACACAGCGCGATTTGTATTCTGACGCTGGTGACACAGCGCGACTTGTATTCTGATGCTGGTGACACAGCGCTACTTGTATTCTGACGCTGGTGATATAGCGCGACTTGTATTCTGACGCTGGTGACACAGTGCGACTTTTATTCTGACGCTGGTGTCACAGTGCTACTTGTATTCTGGCGCTGGTTCACAGTGCTACTTGTATTCTGACGCTGGTGACACAGTGCGACTTGTATTCTGACGCTGGTGACACAGTGCGACTTGTATTCTGACGCTGGCGACACAGTGCTACTTGTATTCTGACGCTGGTGTCACAGTGCTACTTGTATTCTGACGCTGGTGACACAGTGCGACTTGTATTCTGACGCTGGTGACACAGTGCGACTTGTATTCTGACGCTGGTGACTCAGTGCGACTTGTATTCTGACGCTGGTGACACAGCGCGACGTGTATTCTGACGCTGGTGACACAGTGCTACTTGTATTCTGACGCTGGTGATATAGCGCGACTTGTATTCTGACGCTGGTGACACAGCGCGATTTGTATTCTGACGCTGGTGTCACAATGCTACTTGTATTCTGACGCTGGTGACACAGTGCGACTTGTATTCTGACGCTGGTGATATAGCGCGACTTGTATTCTGACGCTGGTGACACAGTGCGACTTGTATTCTGACGCTGGTGTCACAGTGCTACTTGTATTCTGACGCTGGTGACACGGTGCGACTTGTATTCTGACGCTGGTGACGCAGTGCGACTTGTATTCTGACGCTGGTGACACAGCGCGACTTGTATTCTGACGCTGGTGACACAGCGCGACTTGTATTCTGACGCTGGTGACACAGTGCTACTTGTATTCTGACGCTGGTGACAGTGCGATTTGTATTCTGACGCTGGTGACACAGTGCTACTTGTATTCTGACGCTGGTGACAGAGCGCGACTTGTATTCTGACGCTGGTGACACAGTGCTACTTGTATTGTGACGCTGGTGACACAGCGCGATTTGTATTCTGACGCTGGTGACACAGGGCTACTTGGATTCTGAAGCTGGTGACACAGCGCGATTTGTATTCTGACGCTGGTGACACAGTGCGACTTGTATTCTGACGCTGGTGTCAGAGTGCTACTTGTATTCTGACGCTGGTGACACAGTGCGACTTTAATTCTGACGCTGGTGTCACAGTGCTACTTGTATTCTGGCGCTGGTTCACAGTGCTACTTGTATTCTGACGCTGGTGACACAGTGCTACTTGTATTCTGACGCTGGTGACACAGTGCGACTTGTATTCTGACGCTGGTGACACAGTGCGACTTGTATTCTGACGCTGGTGATATAGCGCGACTTGTAATCTGACGCTGGTGACACAGTGCGACTTGTATTCTGACGCTGATGACACAGTGCTACTTGTATTCTGACGCTGGTGACACAGTGCGACTTGTATTCTGACGCTGATGACACAGTGCTCCTTGTATTCTGACGCTGGTGATATTGCGCGACTTGTATTCTGACGCTGGTGACACAGTGCGACTTGTATTCTGACGCTGATGACACAGAGCTACTTGTATTCTGACGCTGGTGACACAGCGTGACTTGTATTCTGATGCTGGTGTCACAGTGCTACTTGTATTCAGACGCTGGTGACACAGCGCTACTTGTATTCTGACGCTGGTGTCACACTGCTACTTGTATTCTGATGCTGGTGTCACAGTCCTACTTGTATTCTGATGCTGGTGTCACAGTCCTACTTGTATTTGACGCTGGTGACACAGTGCTACTTGTATTCTGGCGCTGGTGACACAGTGGTACTTGTATTCTGATGCTGGTGACACAGTGCTACTTGTATTCTGGTGCTGCTTCACAGTGCTACTTGTATTCTGACGCTGGTGACACAGTGCGACTTGTATTCTGACGGTGGTGACACAGTGCTACTTGTATTCTGGCGCTGGTGACACAGTGCAACTTGTGTTCTGACGCTGGTGACACAGTGCTACTTGTATTCTGACGCTGGTGACACAGTGCTACTTGTATTCTGACGCTGGTGACACAGTGCTACTTGTATCCTGATGCTGGTGTCACAGTGCTACTTGTATTCTGACGCTGGTGACACAGTGCTACTTGTATTCTGACGCTGCTGACACAGTGCTACTTGTATTCTGACGCTGGTGACACATTGCGACTTGTATTCCGACGCTGGTGTCACAATGCTACTTGTATTCCGACGCTGGTGACACAGTGCCTCTTGTATTCCGACGCTGGTGACACAGTGTTAATTGTATTCTGACGCTGGTGACACAGTGCAACTTGTATTCTGATGCTGGTGACACAGTGCTACTTGTATTCTGACGCTGGTGACACAGTGCTACTTGTATTCTGACGCTGGTGACACAGTGCTACTTGTATTCTGGCGCTGGTGACACAGTGCTACTTGTTTTCTGATGCTGGTGACACAGTGCTACTTGTATTCTGACGCTTGTGACACAGTGCTACTTGTATTCTGACGCTGGTGACACAGCGCTACATGTATTCTGACGCTGGTGTCACAGTGCTACTTGTATTCTGACGTTGGTGACACAGTGCTACTTGTATTCTGACTCTGGTGACACAGTGCTACTTGTATTCTGACGCTGGTGACACAGTGCTACTTGTATTCTGACGCTGGTGACACAGTGCTACTTGTATTCTGACGCTGGTGACACAGTGCTACTTGTATTCTGGCGCTGGTGACACAGTGCTACTTGTTTTCTGATGCTGGTGACACAGTGCTACTTGTATTCTGACGCTTGTGACACAGTGCTACTTGTATTCTGACGCTGGTGACACAGCGCTACATGTATTCTGACGCTGGTGTCACAGTGCTACTTGTATTCTGACGTTGGTGACACAGTGCTACTTGTATTCTGACTCTGGTGACACAGTGCTACTTGTATTCTGACGCTGGTGACACAGTGCTACATGTATTCTGATGTTGGTGACACAGTGCTACTTGTATTCTGACGCTGGTGACACAGTGCTACTTGTATTCTGACGCTGGTGACATAGCGCTACTTGTATTCTGACTCTGGTGACACAGTGCTACTTGTATTCTGACGCTGGTGACACAGTGCTACATGTATTCTGATGTTGGTGACACAGCGTGACTTGTATTCTGACGCTGGTGACACAGTGCTACTTGTATTCTGACGCTGGTGACACAGTGCTACTTGTATTCTGACGCTGGTGACACAGTCCTACTTGTATTCTGACGCTGGTGACACAGTCCTACTTGTATTCTGACGCTGGTGTCACAGTGCTACTTGTATTCTGACGCTGGTGACACAGTGCTACTTGTATTCTGATGGTGGTGACACAGCGCGACTTGTATTCTGATGCTGGTGACACAGTCCTACTTGTATTCTGACGCTGGTGACACAGTCCTACTTGTATTCTGACGCTGGTGACACAGTGCTACTTGTATTCTGATGCTGGTGTCACAGTGCTACTTGTATTCTGACGCTGGTGACACAGTGCTACTTGTATTCTGACGCTGCTGACACAGTGCTACTTGTATTCTGACGCTGGTGACACAGTGCGACTTGTATTCCGACGCTGGTGACACAGTGTTACTTGTATTCTGACGCTGGTGACACAGTGCAATTTGTATTCTGATGCTGGTGACACAGTGCTACTTGTATTCTGACTCTGGTGACACAGCGAGACTTGTATTCTGACGCTGGTGTCACATTGCTACTTGTATTCTGACGCTGGTGTCACACTGCTACTTGTATTCTGACGCTGGTGACACAGTGCTACTTGTATTCTGATGCTGGTGTCACACTGCTTACTTGTATTCTGACGCTGGTGACACAGTGCTACTTGTATTCCGACGGTGTTGACACAGTGCTACTTGTATTCTGACGCTGTTGACACAGTGCGACTTGTATTCTGACGCTGATGACACAGTGCTACTTCTTTTCTGACGCTGGTGACACAGTGCTACTTGTATTCTAACGCTCGTGTCACAGTGCTACTTGTATTCTGACGATGGTGATACAGTTCTACTTGTATTCTAACGCTGGTGACAGCGCGAGTTGTATTCTGACGCTGGTGACACAGTGCTACTTGTATTCTGACACTGGTGACAGCGCGACTTATATTCTGACGCTGGTGCCACAGTGCTACTTGTATTCTGACGCTGGTGACACAGCGCGATTTGTATTCTAACGCTGGTGACAGCGCGAGTTGTATCCTGACGCTGGTGTCACAGTGCTACTTGTATTCTGACGCTGGTGTCACACTGCTCCTTGTATTCTGACGCTGGTGACACAGTGCTACCTGTATTCTGACACTGGTGACAGCGCGACTTATATTCTGTCGCTGGTGCCACAGTGCTACTTGTATTCTGAAACTGGTGACACAGCGCGACTTGTAATCTGACGCTGGTGACACAGCGCGACTTGTATTCTGACGCTGGTGACACAGTGCGACTTGTATTCTGACGCTGGTGACACAGCGCGACTTTTATTCTGATGCTGGTGACACAGTGCGACTTGTATTCTGACGCTGGTGACACAGTGCTACTTGTGTTCTGACGCTGGTGACACAGTGTTACTTGTATTCTGACGCTGGTGACACACTGCTACTTGTATTCTGACGCTGGTGTCACACTGCTACTTGTATTCTGACGCTGGTGACACAGTGCTACTTGTATTCTGATGCTGGTGTCACAGTGCTACTTGTATTCTGACACTGGTGACACAGTGCTACTTGTATTTGACGCTGGTGACACAGTGCTACTTGTATTCTGATGCTGGTGACACAGTGCTACTTGTATTCTCACGCTGGTGACACAGTGCTACTTGTATTCTGACGCTGGTGACACAGCGCTACTTGTATTCTGACGCTGGTGACACAGTGCTACTTGTATTCCGACGCTGGTGTCACAATGCTACTTGTATTCTGACGCTAGAGACACAGCGCTACTTGTATTCTGACGCTGGTGACACAGTGCGACTTGTATTCTGACGCTGGTGACACAGTGCTACTTGTATTCTGACGCTGGTGACACAGTGCTACTTGTATTCTGACGCTGGTGACACAGTGCTACTTGTGTTCTGACGCTGGTGACACAGTGCGACTTGTATTCTGACGCTGGTGACACAGTGCTACTTGTATTCTGATGCTGGGGTCACAGGGCTACTTGTATTCTGACGCTGGTGATTTTGCGACTTGTATTCTGACGCTGGTGACTCAGTGCTACTTGTATTCTGACGCTGGTGACACAGTGCTACTTGTATTCTGACGCTGGTGACACAGTGCTACTTGTGTTCTGACGCTGGTGACACAGTGCGACTTGTATTCTGACGCTGGTGACACAGTGCTACTTGTATTCTGATGCTGGTGTCACAGTGCTACTTGTATTCTGACGCTGGTGACTCAGCGCGAATTGTATTCTGACGCTGGTGACACAGTGCTACTTGTATTCTGATGCTGGTGTCACAGTCGTACTTGTATTTGACGCTGGTGACACAGTGCTACTTGTATTCTGACGCTGGTGACACAGTGCTACTTGTATTCTGATGCTGGTGACACAGTGCAACTTTTATTCTGACGATGGTGACACAGTGCTACTTGTGTTCTGGCGCTGGTGACACAGTGCTACTTGTATTCTGGCGCTGCTTCACAGTGCTACTTGTATTCTGACGCTGGTGACACAGTGCTACTTGTGTTCTGACGCTGGTGACACAGTGTTACTTGTATTCTGACACTGGTGACACACTGCTACTTGTATTCTGACGCTGGTGTCACACTGCTACTTGTATTCTGACGCTGGTGACACAGTGCTACTTGTATTCTGACGCTGGTGTCACAGTGCTACTTGTATTCTGACACTGGTGACACAGTGCTACTTGTATTTGACGCTGGTGACACAGTGCTACTTGTATTCTGGCGCTGGTGACACAGTGCTACTTGTATTCTGACGCTGGTGACACAGTGCTACTTGTATTCCGACGCTGGTGTCACAATGCTACTTGTATTCTGACGCTAGTGACACAGCGCTACTTGTGTTCTGACGCTGGTGACACAGTGCTACTTGTATTCCGACGCTGGTGTCACAATGCTACTTGTAATCTGACGCTAGTGACACAGCGCTACTTGTGTTCTGACGCTGGTGACACAGTGCTACTTGTATTCCGACGCTGGTGTCACAATGCTACTCGTATTCTGACGCTAGTGACACAGCGCTACTTGTATTCTGACGCTGGTGACACAGTGCGACTTGTATTCTGACGCTGGTGACACAGTGCTACTTGTATTCTGACGCTGGTGACACAGTGCTACTTGTATTCTGACGCTGGTGAGACAGTGCTACTTGTATTCTGACGCTGGTGACACAGTGCGACTTGTATTCTGACGCTGGTGTCACAGTGCTACTTGTATCCTGACGCTGGTGACACGGTGCGACTTGTATTCTGATGCTGGTGACGCAGTGCGACTTGTATTCTGACGCTGGTGACACAGCGCGACTTGTATTCTGACGCTGGTGACACAGCGCGACTTGTATTCTGACGCTGGTGACACAGTGCTACTTGTATTCTGACGCTGGTGACAGCGCGATTTGTATTCTGACGCTGGTGACACAGTGCTACTTGTATTCTGACGCTGGTGACAGAGCGCGACTTGTATTCTGACGCTGGTGACACAGTGCTACTTGTATTCTGACGCTGGTGAC
This sequence comes from Scyliorhinus torazame, assembly GCF_047496885.1. Taxonomy (NCBI): domain Eukaryota; kingdom Metazoa; phylum Chordata; class Chondrichthyes; order Carcharhiniformes; family Scyliorhinidae; genus Scyliorhinus; species Scyliorhinus torazame. Next base: position 10,585,235 of record NC_092713.1, read on the forward strand.
ACAGCGCGATTTGTATTCTGACGCTGGTGACACAGGGCTACTTGTATTCTGAAGCTGGTGACACAGCGCGATTTGTATTCTGACGCTGGTGACACAGTGAGACTTGTATTCTGACGCTGGTGTCAGAGTGCTACTTGTATTCTGACGCTGGTGACACAGTGCGACTTGTATTCTGACGCTGGTGTCACAATGCTACTTGTATTCCGACGCTGGTGACACAGTGCTACTTGTATTCTGACGCTGGTGACACAGTGCTACTTGTATTCTGACGCTGGTGACACAGCGCGACTTGTATTCTGACGCTGGTGACACAGCGCGACTTGTATTCTGACGCTGGTGACACAGCGCGATTTGTATTCTGACGCTGGTGACACAGTGCTACTTGTATTCTGACGCTGGTGACACAGCGCGACTTGTATTCTGACGCTGGTGACACAGTGCTACTTGTATTCTGACGCTGGTGACACAGCGCGATTTGTATTCTGTCGCTGGTGACACAGCGCGAATTGTATTCTGACGCTGGTGACACAGCGCGATTTGTATTCTGACGCTGGTGACACAGTGCTACTTGTATTCTGACGCTGGTGACACAGCGCGACTTGTATTCTGACGCTGGTGACACAGTGCTACTTGTATTCTGACGCTGGTGACACAGCGCGATTTGTATTCTGACGCTGGTGACACAGCGCGACTTGTATTCTGATGCTGGTGACACAGCGCTACTTGTATTCTGACGCTGGTGATATAGCGCGACTTGTATTCTGACGCTGGTGACACAGTGCGCCTTTTATTCTGACGCTGGTGTCACAGTGCTACTTGTATTCTGGCGCTGGTTCACAGTGCTACTTGTATTCTTACGCTGGTGACACAGCGCGACTTGTATTCTGACGCTGGTGACACAGTGCGACTTGTATTCTGACGCTGGCGACACAGTGCTACTTGTATTCTGACGCTGGTGTCACAGTGCTACTTGTATTCTGACGCTGGTGACACAGTGCGACTTGTATTCTGACGCTGGTGACACAGTGCGACTTGTATTCTGACGCTGGTGACTCAGTGCGACTTGTATTCTGACGCTGGTGACACAGCGCGACGTGTATTCTGACGCTGGTGACACAGTGCTACTTGTATTCTGACGCTGGTGATATAGCGCGACTTGTATTCTGACGCTGGTGACACAGCGCGATTTGTATTCTGACGCTGGTGTCACAATGCTACTTGTATTCTGACGCTGGTGACACAGTGCGACTTGTATTCTGACGCTGGTGATATAGCGCGACTTGTATTCTGACGCTGGTGACACAGTGCGACTTGTATTCTGACGCTGGTGTCACAGTGCTACTTGTATTCTGACGCTGGTGACACGGTGCGACTTGTATTCTGACGCTGGTGACGCAGTGCGACTTGTATTCTGACGCTGGTGACACAGCGCGACTTGTATTCTGACGCTGGTGACACAGCGCGACTTGTATTCTGACGCTGGTGACACAGTGCTACTTGTATTCTGACGCTGGTGACAGCGCGATTTGTATTCTGACGCTGGTGACACAGTGCTACTTGTATTCTGACGCTGGTGACAGAGCGCGACTTGTATTCTGACGCTGGTGACACAGTGCTACTTGCATTGTGACGCTGGTGACACAGCGCGATTTGTATTCTGACGCTGGTGACACAGGGCTACTTGGATTCTGAAGCTGGTGACACAGCGCGATTTGTATTCTGACGCTGGTGACACAGTGCGACTTGTATTCTGACGCTGGTGTCAGAGTGCTACTTGTATTCTGACGCTGGTGACACAGTGCGACTTTAATTCTGACGCTGGTGTCACAGTGCTACTTGTATTCTGGCGCTGGTTCACAGTGCTACTTGTATTCTGACGCTGGTGACACAGTGCTACTTGTATTCTGACGCTGGTGACACAGTGCTACTTGTATTCTGACGCTGGTGACACAGCGCGACTTGTATTCTGACGCTGGTGACACAGCGCGACTTGTATTCTGACGCTGGTGACACAGCGCGATTTGTATTCTGACGCTGGTGACACAGTGCTACTTGTATTCTGACGCTGGTGACACAGCGCGACTTGTATTCTGACGCTGGTGACACAGTGCTACTTGTATTCTGACGCTGGTGACACAGTGCGATTTGTATTCTGACGCTGGTGACACAGCGAATTGTTTTCTGACGCTGGTGACACAGCGCGATTTGTATTCTGACGCTGGTGACACAGTGCTACTTGTATTCTGAAGCTGGTGACACAGCGCGACTTGTATTCTGACGCTGGTGACACAGTGCTACTTGTATTCTGACGCTGGTGACACAGCGCGATTTGTATTCTGACGCTGGTGACACAGCGCTACTTGTATTCTGACGCTGGTGATATAGCGCGACTTGTATTCTGACGCTGGTGACACAGTGCTACTTGTATTCTGACGCTGGTGACACAGCGCGATTTGTATTCTGACGCTGGTGACACAGCGCGACTTGTATTCTGACGCTGGTGACACAGCGCTTCTTGTATTCTGACGCTGGTGATATAGCACGACTTGTATTCTGACGCTGGTGACACAGTGCGACTTTTATTCTGACGCTGGTGTCACAGTGCTACTTGTATTCTGGCGCTGGTTCACAGTGCTACTTGTATTCTGACGCTGGTGTCACAGTGCTACTTGTATTCTGACGCTGGTGACACAGTGCGACTTGTATTCTGACGCTGGTGACACAGTGCGACTTGTATTCTGACGCAGTGACACAGTGCGACTTGTATTCTGACGCTGGTGACACAGCGCGACGTGTATTCTGACGCTGGTGACACAGTGCTACTTGTATTCTGACGCTGGTGATATAGCGCGACTTGTATTCTGACGCTGGTGACACAGCGCGATTTGTATTCTGACGCTGGTGTCACAATGCTACTTGTATTCTGACGCTGGTGACACAGTGCGACTTGTATTCTGACGCTGGTGATATAGCGCGACTTGTATTCTGACGCTGGTGACACAGTGCGACTTGTATTCTGACGCTGGTGTCACAGTGCTACTTGTATCCTGACGCTGGTGACACGGTGCGACTTGTATTCTGACGCTGGTGACGCAGTGCGACTTGTATTCTGACGCTGGTGACACAGCGCGACTTGTATTCTGACGCTGGTGACACAGCGCGACTTGTATTCTGACGCTGGTGACACAGTGCTACTTGTATTCTGACGCTGGTGACAGCGCGATTTGTATTCTGACGCTGGTGACACAGTGCTACTTGTATTCTGACGCTGGTGACACAGTGCTACTTGTATTCTGACGCTGGTGACACAGCGCGATTTGTATTCTGACGCTGGTGACACAGCGCGATTTGTATTCTGACGCTGGTGACACAGGGCTACTTGTATTCTGAAGCTGGTGACAAAGCGCGATTTGTATTCTGACGCTGGTGACACAGTGCGACTTGTATTCTGACGCTGGTGTCAGAGTGCTACTTGTATTCTGACGCTGGTGACACAGTGCGACTTGTATTCTGACGCTGGTGTCACAATGCTACTTGTATTCCGACGCTGGTGACACAGTGCTACTTGTATTCTGACGCTGGTGACACAGTGCTACTTGTATTCTGACGCTGGTGACACAGCGCGACTTGTATTCTGACGCTGGTGACACAGCGCGACTTGTATTCTGACGCTGGTGACACAGCGCGATTTGTATTCTGACGCTGGTGACACAGTGCTACTTGTATTCTGACGCTGGTGACACAGCGCGACTTGTATTCTGACGCTGGTGACACAGTGCTACTTGTATTCTGACGCTGGTGACACAGCGCGATTTGTATTCTGTCGCTGGTGACACAGCGCGAATTGTATTCTGACGCTGGTGACACAGCGCGATTTGTATTCTGACGCTGGTGACACAGTGCTACTTGTATTCTGACGCTGGTGACACAGCGCGACTTGTATTCTGACGCTGGTGACACAGTGCTACTTGTATTCTGACGCTGGTGACACAGCGCGATTTGTATTCTGACGCTGGTGACACAGCGCGACTTGTATTCTGGCGCTGGTTCACAGTGCTACTTGTATTCTGACGCTGGTGTCACAGTGCTACTTGTATTCTGACGCTGGTGACACAGTGCGACTTGTATTCTGACGCTGGTGACACAGTGCGACTTGTATTCTGACGCAGTGACACAGTGCGACTTGTATTCTGACGCTGGTGACACAGCGCGACGTGTATTCTGACGCTGGTGACACAGTGCTACTTGTATTCTGACGCTGGTGATATAGCGCGACTTGTATTCTGACGCTGGTGACACAGCGCGATTTGTATTCTGACGCTGGTGTCACAATGCTACTTGTATTCTGACGCTGGTGACACAGTGCGACTTGTATTCTGACGCTGGTGATATAGCGCGACTTGTATTCTGACGCTGGTGACACAGTGCGACTTGTATTCTGACGCTGGTGTCACAGTGCTACTTGTATCCTGACGCTGGTGACACGGTGCGACTTGTATTCTGACGCTGGTGACGCAGTGCGACTTGTATTCTGACGCTGGTGACACAGCGCGACTTGTATTCTGACGCTGGTGACACAGCGCGACTTGTATTCTGACGCTGGTGACACAGTGCTACTTGTATTCTGACGCTGGTGACAGCGCGATTTGTATTCTGACGCTGGTGACACAGTGCTACTTGTATTCTGACGCTGGTGACAGAGCGCGACTTGTATTCTGACGCTGGTGACACAGTGCTACTTGTATTCTGACGCTGGTGACACAGCGCGATTTGTATTCTGACGCTGGTGACACAGGGCTACTTGTATTCTGAAGCTGGTGACACAGCGCGATTTGTATTCTGACGCTGGTGACACAGTGCGACTTGTATTCTGACGCTGGTGTCAGAGTGCTACTTGTATTCTGACGCTGGTGACACAGTGCGACTTGTATTCTGACGCTGGTGTCACAATGCTACTTGTATTCCGACGCTGGTGACACAGTGCTACTTGTATTCTGACGCTGGTGACACAGTGCTACTTGTATTCTGACGCTGGTGACACAGCGCGACTTGTATTCTGACGCTGGTGACACAGCGCGACTTGTATTCTGACGCTGGTGACACAGCGCGATTTGTATTCTGACGCTGGTGACACAGTGCTACTTGTATTCTGACGCTGGTGACACAGCGCGACTTGTATTCTGACGCTGGTGACACAGTGCTACTTGTATTCTGACGCTGGTGACACAGCGCGATTTGTATTCTGTCGCTGGTGACACAGCGCGAATTGTATTCTGACGCTGGTGACACAGCGCGATTTGTATTCTGACGCTGGTGACACAGTGCTACTTGTATTCTGACGCTGGTGACACAGCGCGACTTGTATTCTGACGCTGGTGACACAGTGCTACTTGTATTCTGACGCTGGTGACACAGCGCGATTTGTATTCTGACGCTGGTGACACAGCGCGACTTGTATTCTGATGCTGGTGACACAGCGCTACTTGTATTCTGACGCTGGTGATATAGCGCGACTTGTATTCTGACGCTGGTGACACAGTGCGACTTTTATTCTGACGCTGGTGTCACAGTGCTACTTGTATTCTGGCGCTGGTGACACAGTGCGACTTGTATTCTGACGCTGGTGACACAGTGCGACTTGTATTCTGACGCTGGCGACACAGTGCTACTTGTATTCTGACGCTGGTGTCACAGTGCTACTTGTATTCTGACGCTGGTGACACAGCGCGATTTGTATTCTGACGCTGGTGACACAGTGCTACTTGTATTCTGACGCTGGTGACACAGCGCGACTTGTATTCTGACGCTGGTGACACAGTGCTACTTGTATTCTGACGCTGGTGACACAGCGCGATTTGTATTCTGACGCTGGTGACACAGCGCGACTTGTATTCTGATGCTGGTGACACAGCGCTACTTGTATTCTGACGCTGGTGATATAGCGCGACTTGTATTCTGACGCTGGTGACACAGTGCGACTTTTATTCTGACGCTGGTGTCACAGTGCTACTTGTATTCTGGCGCTGGTTCACAGTGCTACTTGTATTCTGACGCTGGTGACACAGTGCGACTTGTATTCTGACGCTGGTGACACAGTGCGACTTGTATTCTGACGCTGGCGACACAGTGCTACTTGTATTCTGACGCTGGTGTCACAGTGCTACTTGTATTCTGACGCTGGTGACACAGTGCGACTTGTATTCTGACGCTGGTGACACAGTGCGACTTGTATTCTGACGCTGGTGACTCAGTGCGACTTGTATTCTGACGCTGGTGACACAGCGCGACGTGTATTCTGACGCTGGTGACACAGTGCTACTTGTATTCTGACGCTGGTGATATAGCGCGACTTGTATTCTGACGCTGGTGACACAGCGCGATTTGTATTCTGACGCTGGTGTCACAATGCTACTTGTATTCTGACGCTGGTGACACAGTGCGACTTGTATTCTGACGCTGGTGATATAGCGCGACTTGTATTCTGACGCTGGTGACACAGTGCGACTTGTATTCTGACGCTGGTGTCACAGTGCTACTTGTATTCTGACGCTGGTGACACGGTGCGACTTGTATTCTGACGCTGGTGACGCAGTGCGACTTGTATTCTGACGCTGGTGACACAGCGCGACTTGTATTCTGACGCTGGTGACACAGCGCGACTTGTATTCTGACGCTGGTGACACAGTGCTACTTGTATTCTGACGCTGGTGACAGTGCGATTTGTATTCTGACGCTGGTGACACAGTGCTACTTGTATTCTGACGCTGGTGACAGAGCGCGACTTGTATTCTGACGCTGGTGACACAGTGCTACTTGTATTGTGACGCTGGTGACACAGCGCGATTTGTATTCTGACGCTGGTGACACAGGGCTACTTGGATTCTGAAGCTGGTGACACAGCGCGATTTGTATTCTGACGCTGGTGACACAGTGCGACTTGTATTCTGACGCTGGTGTCAGAGTGCTACTTGTATTCTGACGCTGGTGACACAGTGCGACTTTAATTCTGACGCTGGTGTCACAGTGCTACTTGTATTCTGGCGCTGGTTCACAGTGCTACTTGTATTCTGACGCTGGTGACACAGTGCTACTTGTATTCTGACGCTGGTGACACAGTGCGACTTGTATTCTGACGCTGGTGACACAGTGCGACTTGTATTCTGACGCTGGTGATATAGCGCGACTTGTAATCTGACGCTGGTGACACAGTGCGACTTGTATTCTGACGCTGATGACACAGTGCTACTTGTATTCTGACGCTGGTGACACAGTGCGACTTGTATTCTGACGCTGATGACACAGTGCTCCTTGTATTCTGACGCTGGTGATATTGCGCGACTTGTATTCTGACGCTGGTGACACAGTGCGACTTGTATTCTGACGCTGATGACACAGTGCTACTTGTATTCTGACGCTGGTGACACAGCGTGACTTGTATTCTGATGCTGGTGTCACAGTGCTACTTGTATTCAGACGCTGGTGACACAGCGCTACTTGTATTCTGACGCTGGTGTCACACTGCTACTTGTATTCTGATGCTGGTGTCACAGTCCTACTTGTATTCTGATGCTGGTGTCACAGTCCTACTTGTATTTGACGCTGGTGACACAGTGCTACTTGTATTCTGGCGCTGGTGACACAGTGGTACTTGTATTCTGATGCTGGTGACACAGTGCTACTTGTATTCTGGTGCTGCTTCACAGTGCTACTTGTATTCTGACGCTGGTGACACAGTGCGACTTGTATTCTGACGGTGGTGACACAGTGCTACTTGTATTCTGGCGCTGGTGACACAGTGCAACTTGTGTTCTGACGCTGGTGACACAGTGCTACTTGTATTCTGACGCTGGTGACACAGTGCTACTTGTATTCTGACGCTGGTGACACAGTGCTACTTGTATCCTGATGCTGGTGTCACAGTGCTACTTGTATTCTGACGCTGGTGACACAGTGCTACTTGTATTCTGACGCTGCTGACACAGTGCTACTTGTATTCTGACGCTGGTGACACATTGCGACTTGTATTCCGACGCTGGTGTCACAATGCTACTTGTATTCCGACGCTGGTGACACAGTGCCTCTTGTATTCCGACGCTGGTGACACAGTGTTAATTGTATTCTGACGCTGGTGACACAGTGCAACTTGTATTCTGATGCTGGTGACACAGTGCTACTTGTATTCTGACGCTGGTGACACAGTGCTACTTGTATTCTGACGCTGGTGACACAGTGCTACTTGTATTCTGGCGCTGGTGACACAGTGCTACTTGTTTTCTGATGCTGGTGACACAGTGCTACTTGTATTCTGACGCTTGTGACACAGTGCTACTTGTATTCTGACGCTGGTGACACAGCGCTACATGTATTCTGACGCTGGTGTCACAGTGCTACTTGTATTCTGACGTTGGTGACACAGTGCTACTTGTATTCTGACTCTGGTGACACAGTGCTACTTGTATTCTGACGCTGGTGACACAGTGCTACTTGTATTCTGACGCTGGTGACACAGTGCTACTTGTATTCTGACGCTGGTGACACAGTGCTACTTGTATTCTGGCGCTGGTGACACAGTGCTACTTGTTTTCTGATGCTGGTGACACAGTGCTACTTGTATTCTGACGCTTGTGACACAGTGCTACTTGTATTCTGACGCTGGTGACACAGCGCTACATGTATTCTGACGCTGGTGTCACAGTGCTACTTGTATTCTGACGTTGGTGACACAGTGCTACTTGTATTCTGACTCTGGTGACACAGTGCTACTTGTATTCTGACGCTGGTGACACAGTGCTACATGTATTCTGATGTTGGTGACACAGTGCTACTTGTATTCTGACGCTGGTGACACAGTGCTACTTGTATTCTGACGCTGGTGACATAGCGCTACTTGTATTCTGACTCTGGTGACACAGTGCTACTTGTATTCTGACGCTGGTGACACAGTGCTACATGTATTCTGATGTTGGTGACACAGCGTGACTTGTATTCTGACGCTGGTGACACAGTGCTACTTGTATTCTGACGCTGGTGACACAGTGCTACTTGTATTCTGACGCTGGTGACACAGTCCTACTTGTATTCTGACGCTGGTGACACAGTCCTACTTGTATTCTGACGCTGGTGTCACAGTGCTACTTGTATTCTGACGCTGGTGACACAGTGCTACTTGTATTCTGATGGTGGTGACACAGCGCGACTTGTATTCTGATGCTGGTGACACAGTCCTACTTGTATTCTGACGCTGGTGACACAGTCCTACTTGTATTCTGACGCTGGTGACACAGTGCTACTTGTATTCTGATGCTGGTGTCACAGTGCTACTTGTATTCTGACGCTGGTGACACAGTGCTACTTGTATTCTGACGCTGCTGACACAGTGCTACTTGTATTCTGACGCTGGTGACACAGTGCGACTTGTATTCCGACGCTGGTGACACAGTGTTACTTGTATTCTGACGCTGGTGACACAGTGCAATTTGTATTCTGATGCTGGTGACACAGTGCTACTTGTATTCTGACTCTGGTGACACAGCGAGACTTGTATTCTGACGCTGGTGTCACATTGCTACTTGTATTCTGACGCTGGTGTCACACTGCTACTTGTATTCTGACGCTGGTGACACAGTGCTACTTGTATTCTGATGCTGGTGTCACACTGCTTACTTGTATTCTGACGCTGGTGACACAGTGCTACTTGTATTCCGACGGTGTTGACACAGTGCTACTTGTATTCTGACGCTGTTGACACAGTGCGACTTGTATTCTGACGCTGATGACACAGTGCTACTTCTTTTCTGACGCTGGTGACACAGTGCTACTTGTATTCTAACGCTCGTGTCACAGTGCTACTTGTATTCTGACGATGGTGATACAGTTCTACTTGTATTCTAACGCTGGTGACAGCGCGAGTTGTATTCTGACGCTGGTGACACAGTGCTACTTGTATTCTGACACTGGTGACAGCGCGACTTATATTCTGACGCTGGTGCCACAGTGCTACTTGTATTCTGACGCTGGTGACACAGCGCGATTTGTATTCTAACGCTGGTGACAGCGCGAGTTGTATCCTGACGCTGGTGTCACAGTGCTACTTGTATTCTGACGCTGGTGTCACACTGCTCCTTGTATTCTGACGCTGGTGACACAGTGCTACCTGTATTCTGACACTGGTGACAGCGCGACTTATATTCTGTCGCTGGTGCCACAGTGCTACTTGTATTCTGAAACTGGTGACACAGCGCGACTTGTAATCTGACGCTGGTGACACAGCGCGACTTGTATTCTGACGCTGGTGACACAGTGCGACTTGTATTCTGACGCTGGTGACACAGCGCGACTTTTATTCTGATGCTGGTGACACAGTGCGACTTGTATTCTGACGCTGGTGACACAGTGCTACTTGTGTTCTGACGCTGGTGACACAGTGTTACTTGTATTCTGACGCTGGTGACACACTGCTACTTGTATTCTGACGCTGGTGTCACACTGCTACTTGTATTCTGACGCTGGTGACACAGTGCTACTTGTATTCTGATGCTGGTGTCACAGTGCTACTTGTATTCTGACACTGGTGACACAGTGCTACTTGTATTTGACGCTGGTGACACAGTGCTACTTGTATTCTGATGCTGGTGACACAGTGCTACTTGTATTCTCACGCTGGTGACACAGTGCTACTTGTATTCTGACGCTGGTGACACAGCGCTACTTGTATTCTGACGCTGGTGACACAGTGCTACTTGTATTCCGACGCTGGTGTCACAATGCTACTTGTATTCTGACGCTAGAGACACAGCGCTACTTGTATTCTGACGCTGGTGACACAGTGCGACTTGTATTCTGACGCTGGTGACACAGTGCTACTTGTATTCTGACGCTGGTGACACAGTGCTACTTGTATTCTGACGCTGGTGACACAGTGCTACTTGTGTTCTGACGCTGGTGACACAGTGCGACTTGTATTCTGACGCTGGTGACACAGTGCTACTTGTATTCTGATGCTGGGGTCACAGGGCTACTTGTATTCTGACGCTGGTGATTTTGCGACTTGTATTCTGACGCTGGTGACTCAGTGCTACTTGTATTCTGACGCTGGTGACACAGTGCTACTTGTATTCTGACGCTGGTGACACAGTGCTACTTGTGTTCTGACGCTGGTGACACAGTGCGACTTGTATTCTGACGCTGGTGACACAGTGCTACTTGTATTCTGATGCTGGTGTCACAGTGCTACTTGTATTCTGACGCTGGTGACTCAGCGCGAATTGTATTCTGACGCTGGTGACACAGTGCTACTTGTATTCTGATGCTGGTGTCACAGTCGTACTTGTATTTGACGCTGGTGACACAGTGCTACTTGTATTCTGACGCTGGTGACACAGTGCTACTTGTATTCTGATGCTGGTGACACAGTGCAACTTTTATTCTGACGATGGTGACACAGTGCTACTTGTGTTCTGGCGCTGGTGACACAGTGCTACTTGTATTCTGGCGCTGCTTCACAGTGCTACTTGTATTCTGACGCTGGTGACACAGTGCTACTTGTGTTCTGACGCTGGTGACACAGTGTTACTTGTATTCTGACACTGGTGACACACTGCTACTTGTATTCTGACGCTGGTGTCACACTGCTACTTGTATTCTGACGCTGGTGACACAGTGCTACTTGTATTCTGACGCTGGTGTCACAGTGCTACTTGTATTCTGACACTGGTGACACAGTGCTACTTGTATTTGACGCTGGTGACACAGTGCTACTTGTATTCTGGCGCTGGTGACACAGTGCTACTTGTATTCTGACGCTGGTGACACAGTGCTACTTGTATTCCGACGCTGGTGTCACAATGCTACTTGTATTCTGACGCTAGTGACACAGCGCTACTTGTGTTCTGACGCTGGTGACACAGTGCTACTTGTATTCCGACGCTGGTGTCACAATGCTACTTGTAATCTGACGCTAGTGACACAGCGCTACTTGTGTTCTGACGCTGGTGACACAGTGCTACTTGTATTCCGACGCTGGTGTCACAATGCTACTCGTATTCTGACGCTAGTGACACAGCGCTACTTGTATTCTGACGCTGGTGACACAGTGCGACTTGTATTCTGACGCTGGTGACACAGTGCTACTTGTATTCTGACGCTGGTGACACAGTGCTACTTGTATTCTGACGCTGGTGAGACAGTGCTACTTGTGTTCTGACGCTGGTGACACAGTGCGACTTGTATTCTGACGCTGGTGACACAGTGCTACTTGTATTCTGATGTTGGTGACACAGTGCTACTTGTATTCTGACGCTGGTGACACCGCGCTACTTGTATTCTGACGCTGGTGACACAGTGCTACTTGTATTCTGACACTGGTAACACAGTGCTACTTGTATTCAGACGCTGCTGACCCAGTGCTACTTGTATTCTGGTGCTGTTGACACAGTGCTACTTGTATTCTGGCACTGCTTCACAGTGCAACTTGTATTCTGACGCTGGTGACACAGTGCTACTTGTATTCTGACGCTGATGACACAGTGCTACTTGTATTTGACGCTGGTGACACAGTGCTACTTGTATTCTGACGCTGGTGACACAGTGCTACTTGTATTCTCACGCTGGTGACACAGTGCTACTTGTATTCTGACGCTGGTGACACAGCGCTACTTGTATTCTGACGCTGGTGACACAGTGCTACTTGTATTCCGACGCTGGTGTCACAGTGCTACTTGTATTCTGACGCTGGTGACACAGTGCTACTTGTATTCTGACGCTGGTGACACAGTGCTACTTGTGTTCTGACGCTGGTGACACAGTGCGACTTGTATTCTGACGCTGGTGACACAGTGCTACTTGTATTCTGATGCTGGGGTCACAGGGCTACTTGTATTCTGACGCTGGTGATTTTGCGACTTGTATTCTGACGCTGGTGACTCAGTGCTACTTGTATTCTGACGCTGGTGACACAGTGCTACTTGTATTCTGACGCTGGTGACACAGTGCTACTTGTGTTCTGACGCTGGTGACACAGTGCTACTTGTATTCTGATGCTGGTGTCACAGTGCTACTTGTATTCTGACGCTGGTGACTCAGCGCGAATTGTATTCTGACGCTGGTGACACAGTGCTACTTGTATTCTGATGCTGGTGTCACAGTCGTACTTGTATTTGACGCTGGTGACACAGTGCTACTTGTATTCTGACGCTGGTGACACAGTGCTACTTGTATTCTGATGCTGGTGACACAGTGCAACTTTTATTCTGACGATGGTGACACAGTGCTACTTGTGTTCTGGCGCTGGTGACACAGTGCTACTTGTATTCTGGCGCTGCTTCACAGTGCTACTTGTATTCTGACGCTGGTGACACAGTTCTACTTGTGTTCTGACGCTGGTGACACAGTGTTACTTGTATTCTGACACTGGTGACACACTGCTACTTGTATTCTGACGCTGGTGTCACACTGCTACTTGTATTCTGACGCTGGTGACACAGTGCTACTTGTATTCTGACGCTGGTGTCACAGTGCTACTTGTATTCTGACACTGGTGACACAGTGCTACTTGTATTTGACGCTGGTGACACAGTGCTACTTGTATTCTGGCGCTGGTGACACAGTGCTACTTGTATTCTGACGCTGGTGACACAGTGCTACTTGTATTCCGACGCTGGTGTCACAATGCTACTTGTATTCTGACGCTAGTGACACAGCGCTACTTGTGTTCTGACGCTGGTGACACAGTGCTACTTGTATTCCGACGCTGGTGTCACAATGCTACTCGTATTCTGACGCTAGTGACACAGCGCTACTTGTATTCTGACGCTGGTGACACAGTGCGACTTGTATTCTGACGCTGGTGACACAGTGCTACTTGTATTCTGACGCTGGTGACACAGTGCTACTTGTATTCTGACGCTGGTGAGACAGTGCTACTTGTGTTCTGACGCTGGTGACACAGTGCGACTTGTATTCTGACGCTGGTGACACAGTGCTACTTGTATTCTGATGTTGGTGACACAGTGCTACTTGTATTCTGACGCTGGTGACACCGCGCTACTTGTATTCTGACGCTGGTGACACAGTGCTACTTGTATTCTGACACTGGTAACACAGTGCTACTTGTATTCTGACGCTGCTGACCCAGTGCTACTTGTATTCTGACGCTGGTGACACAGTGCTACTTGTATTCTGACGCTGATGACACATTGCTCCTTGTATTCTGACGCTGGTGATATAGCGCGACTTGTATTCTGACGCTGGTGACACAGTGCGACTTGTATTCTGACGCTGATGACACAGTGCTACTTGTATTCTGACGCTGGTGACACAGCGCGACTTGTATTCTGATGCTGGTGTCACAGTGCTACTTGTATTCAGACGCTGGTGACACAGCGCTACTTGTATTCTGACGCTGGTGTCACACTGCTACTTGTATTCTGATGCTGGTGTCACAGTCCTACTTGTATTCTGATGCTGGTGTCACAGTCCTACTTGTATTTGACGCTGGTGACACAGTGCTACTTGTATTCTGGCGCTGGTGACACAGTGGTACTTGTATTCTGACGCTGGTGACACAGTGCTACTTGTATTCTGGTGCTGCTTCACAGTGCTACTTGTATTCTGACGCTGGTGACACAGTGCGACTTGTATTCTGACGGTGGTGACACAGTGCTACTTGTATTCTGGCGCTGGTGACACAGTGCAACTTGTGTTCTGACGCTGGTGACACAGTGCTACTTGTATTCTGACGCTGGTGACACAGTGCTACTTGTATTCTGACGCTGGTGACACAGTGCTACTTGTATCCTGATGCTGGTGACACATTGCGACTTGTATTCCGACGCTGGTGTCACAATGCTACTTGTATTCCGACGCTGGTGACACAGTGCCTCTTGTATTCCGACGCTGGTGACACAGTGTTAATTGTATTCTGACGCTGGTGACACAGTGCAACTTGTATTCTGATGCTGGTGACACAGTGCTACTTGTATTCTGACGCTGGTGACACAGTGCTACTTGTATTCTGACGCTGGTGACACAGTGCTACTTGTATTCTGGCGCTGGTGACACAGTGCTACTTGTTTTCTGACGCTGGTGACACAGTGCTACTTGTATTCTGACGCTTGTGACACAGTGCTACTTGTATTCTGACGCTGGTGACACAGCGCTACATGTATTCTGACGCTGGTGTCACAGTGCTACTTGTATTCTGACGTTGGTGACACAGTGCTACTTGTATTCTGACTCTGGTGACACAGTGCTACTTGTATTCTGACGCTGGTGACACAGTGCTACATGTATTCTGATGTTGGTGACACAGTGCTACTTGTATTCTGACGCTGGTGACACAGTGCTACTTGTATTCTGACGCTGGTGACATAGCGCTACTTGTATTCTGACTCTGGTGACACAGTGCTACTTGTATTCTGACGCTGGTGACACAGTGCTACATGTATTCTGATGTTGGTGACACAGCGCGACTTGTATTCTGACGCTGGTGACACAGTGCTACTTGTATTCTGACGCTGGTGACACAGTGCTACTTGTATTCTGACGCTGGTGACACAGTCCTACTTGTATTCTGACGCTGGTGACACAGTCCTACTTGTATTCTGACGCTGGTGTCACAGTGCTACTTGTATTCTGACGCTGGTGACACAGTGCTACTTGTATTCTGATGGTGGTGACACAGCGCGACTTGTATTCTGATGCTGGTGACACAGTCCTACTTGTATTCTGACGCTGGTGACACAGTGCTACTTGTATTCTGATGCTGGTGTCACAGTCGTACTTGTATTTGACGCTGGTGACACAGTGCTACTTGTATTCTGACGCTGGTGACACAGTGCTACTTGTATTCTGATGCTGGTGACACAGTGCAACTTTTATTCTGACGATGGTGACACAGTGCTACTTGTGTTCTGGCGCTGGTGACACAGTGCTACTTGTATTCTGGCGCTGCTTCACAGTGCTACTTGTATTCTGACGCTGGTGACACAGTGCTACTTGTGTTCTGACGCTGGTGACACAGTGTTACTTGTATTCTGACACTGGTGACACACTGCTACTTGTATTCTGACGCTGGTGTCACACTGCTACTTGTATTCTGACGCTGGTGACACAGTGCTACTTGTATTCTGACGCTGGTGTCACAGTGCTACTTGTATTCTGACACTGGTGACACAGTGCTACTTGTATTTGACGCTGGTGACACAGTGCTACTTGTATTCTGGCGCTGGTGACACAGTGCTACTTGTATTCTGACGCTGGTGACACAGTGCTACTTGTATTCCGACGCTGGTGTCACAATGCTACTTGTATTCTGACGCTAGTGACACAGCGCTACTTGTGTTCTGACGCTGGTGACACAGTGCTACTTGTATTCCGACGCTGGTGTCACAATGCTACTTGTAATCTGACGCTAGTGACACAGCGCTACTTGTGTTCTGACGCTGGTGACACAGTGCTACTTGTATTCCGACGCTGGTGTCACAATGCTACTCGTATTCTGACGCTAGTGACACAGCGCTACTTGTATTCTGACGCTGGTGACACAGTGCGACTTGTATTCTGACGCTGGTGACACAGTGCTACTTGTATTCTGACGCTGGTGACACAGTGCTACTTGTATTCTGACGCTGGTGAGACAGTGCTACTTGTGTTCTGACGCTGGTGACACAGTGCGACTTGTATTCTGACGCTGGTGACACAGTGCTACTTGTATTCTGATGTTGGTGACACAGTGCTACTTGTATTCTGACGCTGGTGACACCGCGCTACTTGTATTCTGACGCTGGTGACACAGTGCTACTTGTATTCTGACACTGGTAACACAGTGCTACTTGTATTCAGACGCTGCTGACCCAGTGCTACTTGTATTCTGGTGCTGTTGACACAGTGCTACTTGTATTCTGGCACTGCTTCACAGTGCAACTTGTATTCTGACGCTGGTGACACAGTGCTACTTGTATTCTGACGCTGATGACACAGTGCTACTTGTATTTGACGCTGGTGACACAGTGCTACTTGTATTCTGACGCTGGTGACACAGTGCTACTTGTATTCTCACGCTGGTGACACAGTGCTACTTGTATTCTGACGCTGGTGACACAGCGCTACTTGTATTCTGACGCTGGTGACACAGTGCTACTTGTATTCCGACGCTGGTGTCACAGTGCTACTTGTATTCTGACGCTGGTGACACAGTGCTACTTGTATTCTGACGCTGGTGACACAGTGCTACTTGTGTTCTGACGCTGGTGACACAGTGCGACTTGTATTCTGACGCTGGTGACACAGTGCTACTTGTATTCTGATGCTGGGGTCACAGGGCTACTTGTATTCTGACGCTGGTGATTTTGCGACTTGTATTCTGACGCTGGTGACTCAGTGCTACTTGTATTCTGACGCTGGTGACACAGTGCTACTTGTATTCTGACGCTGGTGACACAGTGCTACTTGTGTTCTGACGCTGGTGACACAGTGCTACTTGTATTCTGATGCTGGTGTCACAGTGCTACTTGTATTCTGACGCTGGTGACTCAGCGCGAATTGTATTCTGACGCTGGTGACACAGTGCTACTTGTATTCTGATGCTGGTGTCACAGTCGTACTTGTATTTGACGCTGGTGACACAGTGCTACTTGTATTCTGACGCTGGTGACACAGTGCTACTTGTATTCTGATGCTGGTGACACAGTGCAACTTTTATTCTGACGATGGTGACACAGTGCTACTTGTGTTCTGGCGCTGGTGACACAGTGCTACTTGTATTCTGGCGCTGCTTCACAGTGCTACTTGTATTCTGACGCTGGTGACACAGTTCTACTTGTGTTCTGACGCTGGTGACACAGTGTTACTTGTATTCTGACACTGGTGACACACTGCTACTTGTATTCTGACGCTGGTGTCACACTGCTACTTGTATTCTGACGCTGGTGACACAGTGCTACTTGTATTCTGACGCTGGTGTCACAGTGCTACTTGTATTCTGACACTGGTGACACAGTGCTACTTGTATTTGACGCTGGTGACACAGTGCTACTTGTATTCTGGCGCTGGTGACACAGTGCTACTTGTATTCTGACGCTGGTGACACAGTGCTACTTGTATTCCGACGCTGGTGTCACAATGCTACTTGTATTCTGACGCTAGTGACACAGCGCTACTTGTGTTCTGACGCTGGTGACACAGTGCTACTTGTATTCCGACGCTGGTGTCACAATGCTACTCGTATTCTGACGCTAGTGACACAGCGCTACTTGTATTCTGACGCTGGTGACACAGTGCGACTTGTATTCTGACGCTGGTGACACAGTGCTACTTGTATTCTGACGCTGGTGACACAGTGCTACTTGTATTCTGACGCTGGTGAGACAGTGCTACTTGTGTTCTGACGCTGGTGACACAGTGCGACTTGTATTCTGACGCTGGTGACACAGTGCTACTTGTATTCTGATGTTGGTGACACAGTGCTACTTGTATTCTGACGCTGGTGACACCGCGCTACTTGTATTCTGACGCTGGTGACACAGTGCTACTTGTATTCTGACACTGGTAACACAGTGCTACTTGTATTCTGACGCTGCTGACCCAGTGCTACTTGTATTCTGACGCTGGTGACACAGTGCTACTTGTATTCTGACGCTGATGACACATTGCTCCTTGTATTCTGACGCTGGTGATATAGCGCGACTTGTATTCTGACGCTGGTGACACAGTGCGACTTGTATTCTGACGCTGATGACACAGTGCTACTTGTATTCTGACGCTGGTGACACAGCGCGACTTGTATTCTGATGCTGGTGTCACAGTGCTACTTGTATTCAGACGCTGGTGACACAGCGCTACTTGTATTCTGACGCTGGTGTCACACTGCTACTTGTATTCTGATGCTGGTGTCACAGTCCTACTTGTATTCTGATGCTGGTGTCACAGTCCTACTTGTATTTGACGCTGGTGACACAGTGCTACTTGTATTCTGGCGCTGGTGACACAGTGGTACTTGTATTCTGACGCTGGTGACACAGTGCTACTTGTATTCTGGTGCTGCTTCACAGTGCTACTTGTATTCTGACGCTGGTGACACAGTGCGACTTGTATTCTGACGGTGGTGACACAGTGCTACTTGTATTCTGGCGCTGGTGACACAGTGCAACTTGTGTTCTGACGCTGGTGACACAGTGCTACTTGTATTCTGACGCTGGTGACACAGTGCTACTTGTATTCTGACGCTGGTGACACAGTGCTACTTGTATCCTGATGCTGGTGACACATTGCGACTTGTATTCCGACGCTGGTGTCACAATGCTACTTGTATTCCGACGCTGGTGACACAGTGCCTCTTGTATTCCGACGCTGGTGACACAGTGTTAATTGTATTCTGACGCTGGTGACACAGTGCAACTTGTATTCTGATGCTGGTGACACAGTGCTACTTGTATTCTGACGCTGGTGACACAGTGCTACTTGTATTCTGACGCTGGTGACACAGTGCTACTTGTATTCTGGCGCTGGTGACACAGTGCTACTTGTTTTCTGACGCTGGTGACACAGTGCTACTTGTATTCTGACGCTTGTGACACAGTGCTACTTGTATTCTGACGCTGGTGACACAGCGCTACATGTATTCTGACGCTGGTGTCACAGTGCTACTTGTATTCTGACGTTGGTGACACAGTGCTACTTGTATTCTGACTCTGGTGACACAGTGCTACTTGTATTCTGACGCTGGTGACACAGTGCTACATGTATTCTGATGTTGGTGACACAGTGCTACTTGTATTCTGACGCTGGTGACACAGTGCTACTTGTATTCTGACGCTGGTGACATAGCGCTACTTGTATTCTGACTCTGGTGACACAGTGCTACTTGTATTCTGACGCTGGTGACACAGTGCTACATGTATTCTGATGTTGGTGACACAGCGCGACTTGTATTCTGACGCTGGTGACACAGTGCTACTTGTATTCTGACGCTGGTGACACAGTGCTACTTGTATTCTGACGCTGGTGACACAGTCCTACTTGTATTCTGACGCTGGTGACACAGTCCTACTTGTATTCTGACGCTGGTGTCACAGTGCTACTTGTATTCTGACGCTGGTGACACAGTGCTACTTGTATTCTGATGGTGGTGACACAGCGCGACTTGTATTCTGATGCTGGTGACACAGTCCTACTTGTATTCTGACGCTGGTGACACAGTCCTACTTGTATTCTGACGCTGGTGACACAGTGCTACTTGTATTCTGATGCTGGTGTCACAGTGCTACTTGTATTCTGACGCTGGTGACACAGTGCTACTTGTATTCTGACGCTGCTGACACAGTGCTACTTGTATTCTGACGCTGGTGACACAGTGCGACTTGTATTCCGACGCTGGTGACACAGTGTTACTTGTATTCTGACGCTGGTGACACAGTGCAATTTGTATTCTGATGCTGGTGACACAGTGCTACTTGTATTCTGACTCTGGTGACACAGCGAGACTTGTATTCTGACGCTGGTGTCACATTGCTACTTGTATTCTGACGCTGGTGTCACACTGCTACTTGTATTCTGACGCTGGTGACACAGTGCTACTTGTATTCTGATGCTGGTGTCACACTGCTTACTTGTATTCTGACGCTGGTGACACAGAGCTACTTGTATTCCGACGGTGTTGACACAGTGCTACTTGTATTCTGACGCTGGTGACACAGTGCGACTTGTATTCTGACGCTGATGACACAGTGCTACTTCTTTTCTGACGTTGGTGACACAGTGCTACTTGTATTCTAACGCTCGTGTCACAGTGCTACTTGTATTCTGACGATGGTGATACAGTTCTACTTGTATTCTAACGCTGGTGACAGCGCGAGTTGTATTCTGACGCTGGTGACACAGTGCTACTTGTATTCTGACACTGGTGACAGCGCGACTTATATTCTGACGCTGGTGCCACAGTGCTACTTGTATTCTGACGCTGGTGACACAGCGCGATTTGTATTCTGACGCTGGTGACAGCGCGAGTTGTATCCTGACGCTGGTGTCACAGTGCTACTTGTATTCTGACGCTGGTGTCACACTGCTCCTTGTATTCTGACGCTGGTGACACAGTGCTACTTGTATTCTGACGCTGGTGACACAGTCCTACTTGTATTCTGACGCTGGTGACACAGTCCTACTTGTATTCTGACGCTGGTGTCACAGTGCTACTTGTATTCTGACGCTGGTGACACAGTGCTACTTGTATTCTGATGGTGGTGACACAGCGCGACTTGTATTCTGATGCTGGTGACACAGTCCTACTTGTATTCTGACGCTGGTGACACAGTCCTACTTGTATTCTGACGCTGGTGACACAGTGCTACTTGTATTCTGATGCTGGTGTCACAGTGCTACTTGTATTCTGACGCTGGTGACACAGTGCTACTTGTATTCTGACGCTGCTGACACAGTGCTACTTGTATTCTGACGCTGGTGACACAGTGCGACTTGTATTCCGACGCTGGTGACACAGTGTTACTTGTATTCTGACGCTGGTGACACAGTGCAATTTGTATTCTGATGCTGGTGACACAGTGCTACTTATATTCTGACTCTGGTGACACAGCGAGACTTGTATTCTGACGCTGGTGTCACATTGCTACTTGTATTCTGACGCTGGTGTCACACTGCTACTTGTATTCTGACGCTGGTGACACAGTGCTACTTGTATTCTGATGCTGGTGTCACACTGCTTACTTGTATTCTGACGCTGGTGACACAGAGCTACTTGTATTCCGACGGTGTTGACACAGTGCTACTTGTATTCTGACGCTGGTGACACAGTGCGACTTGTATTCTGACGCTGATGACACAGTGCTACTTCTTTTCTGACGCTGGTGACACAGTGCTACTTGTATTCTAACGCTCGTGTCACAGTGCTACTTGTAGTCTGACGATGGTGATACAGTTCTACTTGTATTCTAACGCTGGTGACAGCGCGAGTTGTATTCTGACGCTGGTGACACAGTGCTACTTGTATTCTGACACTGGTGACAGCGCGACTTATATTCTGACGCTGGTGCCACAGTGCTACTTGTATTCTGACGCTGGTGACACAGCGCGATTTGTATTCTGACGCTGGTGACAGCGCGAGTTGTATCCTGACGCTGGTGTCACAGTGCTACTTGTATTCTGACGCTGGTGTCACACTGCTCCTTGTATTCTGACGCTGGTGACACAGTGCTACTTGTATTCTGACACTGGTGACAGCGCGACTTATATTCTGTCGCTGGTGCCACAGTGCTACTTGTATTCTGACACTGGTGACACAGCGCGACTTGTAATCTGACGCTGGTGACACAGCGCGACTTGTATTCTGACGCTGGTGACACAGTGCGACTTGTATTCTGACGCTGGTGACACAGCGCGACTTTTATTCTGATGCTGGTGACACAGTGCGACTTGTGTTCTGACGCTGGTGACACAGTGTTACTTGTATTCTGACGCTGGTGACACACTGCTACTTGTATTCTGACGCTGGTGTCACACTGCTACTTGTATTCTGACGCTGGTGACACAGTGCTACTTGTATTCTGATGCTGGTGTCACAGTGCTACTTGTATTCTGACACTGGTGACACAGTGCTACTTGTATTTGACGCTGGTGACACAGTGCTACTTGTATTCTGACGCTGGTGACACAGTGCTACTTGTATTCTCACGCTGGTGACACAGTGCTACTTGTATTCTGACGCTGGTGACACAGCGCTACTTGTATTCTGACGCTGGTGACACAGTGCTACTTGTATTCCGACGCTGGTGTCACAATGCTACTTGTATTCTGACGCTAGTGACACAGCGCTACTTGTATTCTGACGCTGGTGACACAGTGCGACTTGTATTCTGACGCTGGTGACACAGTGCTACTTGTATTCTGACGCTGGTGACACAGTGCTACTTGTATTCTGACGCTGGTGACACAGTGCTACTTGTGTTCTGACGCTGGTGACACAGTGCGACTTGTATTCTGACGCTGGTGACACAGTGCTACTTGTATTCTGATGCTGGGGTCACAGGGCTACTTGTATTCTGACGCTGGTGATTTTGCGACTTGTATTCTGACGCTGGTGACTCAGTGCTACTTGTATTCTGACGCTGGTGACACAGTGCTACTTGTATTCTGACGCTGGTGACACAGTGCTACTTGTGTTCTGACGCTGGTGACACAGTGCGACTTGTATTCTGACGCTGGTGACACAGTGCTACTTGTATTCTGATGCTGGTGTCACAGTGCTACTTGTATTCTGACGCTGGTGACTCAGCGCGAATTGTATTCTGACGCTGGTGACACAGTGCTACTTGTATTCTGATGCTGGTGTCACAGTCGTACTTGTATTTGACGCTGGTGACACAGTGCTACTTGTATTCTGACGCTGGTGACACAGTGCTACTTGTATTCTGATGCTGGTGACACAGTGCAACTTTTATTCTGACGATGGTGACACAGTGCTACTTGTGTTCTGGCGCTGGTGACACAGTGCTACTTGTATTCTGGCGCTGCTTCACAGTGCTACTTGTATTCTGACGCTGGTGACACAGTGCTACTTGTGTTCTGACGCTGGTGACACAGTCCTACTTGTATTCTGACGCTGGTGACACAGTCCTACTTGTATTCTGACGCTGGTGACACAGTGCTACTTGTATTCTGATGCTGGTGTCACAGTGCTACTTGTATTCTGACGCTGGTGACACAGTGCTACTTGTATTCTGACGCTGCTGACACAGTGCTACTTGTATTCTGACGCTGGTGACACAGTGCGACTTGTATTCCGACGCTGGTGACACAGTGTTACTTGTATTCTGACGCTGGTGACACAGTGCAATTTGTATTCTGATGCTGGTGACACAGTGCTACTTGTATTCTGACTCTGGTGACACAGCGAGACTTGTATTCTGACGCTGGTGTCACATTGCTACTTGTATTCTGACGCTGGTGTCACACTGCTACTTGTATTCTGACGCTGGTGACACAGTGCTACTTGTATTCTGATGCTGGTGTCACACTGCTTACTTGTATTCTGACGCTGGTGACACAGAGCTACTTGTATTCCGACGGTGTTGACACAGTGCTACTTGTATTCTGACGCTGGTGACACAGTGCGACTTGTATTCTGACGCTGATGACACAGTGCTACTTCTTTTCTGACGCTGGTGACACAGTGCTACTTGTATTCTAACGCTCGTGTCACAGTGCTACTTGTATTCTGACGATGGTGATACAGTTCTACTTGTATTCTAACGCTGGTGACAGCGCGAGTTGTATTCTGACGCTGGTGACACAGTGCTACTTGTATTCTGACACTGGTGACAGCGCGACTTATATTCTGACGCTGGTGCCACAGTGCTACTTGTATTCTGACGCTGGTGACACAGCGCGATTTGTATTCTGACGCTGGTGACAGCGCGAGTTGTATCCTGACGCTGGTGTCACAGTGCTACTTGTATTCTGACGCTGGTGTCACACTGCTCCTTGTATTCTGACGCTGGTGACACAGTGCTACTTGTATTCTGACACTGGTGACAGCGCGACTTATATTCTGTCGCTGGTGCCACAGTGCTACTTGTATTCTGACACTGGTGACACAGCGCGACTTGTAATCTGACGCTGGTGACACAGCGCGACTTGTATTCTGACGCTGGTGACACAGTGCGACTTGTATTCTGACGCTGGTGACACAGCGCGACTTTTATTCAGATGCTGGTGACACAGTGCGACTTGTGTTCTGACGCTGGTGACACAGTGTTACTTGTATTCTGACGCTGGTGACACACTGCTACTTGTATTCTGACGCTGGTGTCACACTGCTACTTGTATTCTGACGCTGGTGACACAGTGCTACTTGTATTCTGACACTGGTGACACAGTGCTACTTGTATTTGACGCTGGTGACACAGTGCTACTTGTATTCTGACGCTGGTGACACAGTGCTACTTGTATTCTCACGCTGGTGACACAGTGCTACTTGTATTCTGACGCTGGTGACACAGCGCTACTTGTATTCTGACGCTGGTGACACAGTGCTACTTGTATTCCGACGCTGGTGTCACAATGCTACTTGTATTCTGACGCTAGTGACACAGCGCTACTTGTATTCTGACGCTGGTGACACAGTGCGACTTGTATTCTGACGCTGGTGACACAGTGCTACTTGTATTCTGACGCTGGTGACACAGTGCTACTTGTATTCTGACGCTGGTGACACAGTGCTACTTGTGTTCTGACGCTGGTGACACAGTGCGACTTGTATTCTGACGCTGGTGACACAGTGCTACTTGTATTCTGATGCTGGGGTCACAGGGCTACTTGTATTCTGACGCTGGTGATTTTGCGACTTGTATTCTGACGCTGGTGACTCAGTGCTACTTGTATTCTGACGCTGGTGACACAGTGCTACTTGTATTCTGACGCTGGTGACACAGTGCTACTTGTGTTCTGACGCTGGTGACACAGTGCGACTTGTATTCTGACGCTGGTGACACAGTGCTACTTGTATTCTGATGCTGGTGTCACAGTGCTACTTGTATTCTGACGCTGGTGACTCAGCGCGAATTGTATTCTGACGCTGGTGACACAGTGCTACTTGTATTCTGATGCTGGTGTCACAGTCGTACTTGTATTTGACGCTGGTGACACAGTGCTACTTGTATTCTGACGCTGGTGACACAGTGCTACTTGTATTCTGATGCTGGTGACACAGTGCAACTTTTATTCTGACGATGGTGACACAGTGCTACTTGTGTTCTGGCGCTGGTGACACAGTGCTACTTGTATTCTGGCGCTGCTTCACAGTGCTACTTGTATTCTGACGCTGGTGACACAGTGCTACTTGTGTTCTGACGCTGGTGACACAGTGTTACTTGTATTCTGACACTGGTGACACACTGCTACTTGTATTCTGACGCTGGTGTCACACTGCTACTTGTATTCTGACGCTGGTGACACAGTGCTACTTGTATTCTGACGCTGGTGACACAGTGCGACTTGTATTCCGACGCTGGTGACACAGTGTTACTTGTATTCTGACGCTGGTGACACAGTGCAATTTGTATTCTGATGCTGGTGACACAGTGCTACTTGTATTCTGACTCTGGTGACACAGCGAGACTTGTATTCTGACGCTGGTGTCACATTGCTACTTGTATTCTGACGCTGGTGTCACACTGCTACTTGTATTCTGACGCTGGTGACACAGTGCTACTTGTATTCTGATGCTGGTGTCACACTGCTTACTTGTATTCTGACGCTGGTGACACAGAGCTACTTGTATTCCGACGGTGTTGACACAGTGCTACTTGTATTCTGACGCTGGTGACACAGTGCGACTTGTATTCTGACGCTGATGACACAGTGCTACTTCTTTTCTGACGCTGGTGACACAGTGCTACTTGTATTCTAACGCTCGTGTCACAGTGCTACTTGTATTCTGACGATGGTGATACAGTTCTACTTGTATTCTAACGCTGGTGACAGCGCGAGTTGTATTCTGACGCTGGTGACACAGTGCTACTTGTATTCTGACACTGGTGACAGCGCGACTTATATTCTGACGCTGGTGCCACAGTGCTACTTGTATTCTGACGCTGGTGACACAGCGCGATTTGTATTCTGACGCTGGTGACAGCGCGAGTTGTATCCTGACGCTGGTGTCACAGTGCTACTTGTATTCTGACGCTGGTGTCACACTGCTCCTTGTATTCTGACGCTGGTGACACAGTGCTACTTGTATTCTGACACTGGTGACAGCGCGACTTATATTCTGTCGCTGGTGCCACAGTGCTACTTGTATTCTGACACTGGTGACACAGCGCGACTTGTAATCTGACGCTGGTGACACAGCGCGACTTGTATTCTGACGCTGGTGACACAGTGCGACTTGTATTCTGACGCTGGTGACACAGCGCGACTTTTATTCTGATGCTGGTGACACAGTGCGACTTGTGTTCTGACGCTGGTGACACAGTGTTACTTGTATTCTGACGCTGGTGACACACTGCTACTTGTATTCTGACGCTGGTGTCACACTGCTACTTGTATTCTGACGCTGGTGACACAGTGCTACTTGTATTCTGATGCTGGTGTCACAGTGCTACTTGTATTCTGACACTGGTGACACAGTGCTACTTGTATTTGACGCTGGTGACACAGTGCTACTTGTATTCTGACGCTGGTGACACAGTGCTACTTGTATTCTCACGCTGGTGACACAGTGCTACTTGTATTCTGACGCTGGTGACACAGCGCTACTTGTATTCTGACGCTGGTGACACAGTGCTACTTGTATTCCGACGCTGGTGTCACAATGCTACTTGTATTCTGACGCTAGTGACACAGCGCTACTTGTATTCTGACGCTGGTGACACAGTGCGACTTGTATTCTGACGCTGGTGACACAGTGCTACTTGTATTCTGACGCTGGTGACACAGTGCTACTTGTATTCTGACGCTGGTGACACAGTGCTACTTGTGTTCTGACGCTGGTGACACAGTGCGACTTGTATTCTGACGCTGGTGACACAGTGCTACTTGTATTCTGATGCTGGGGTCACAGGGCTACTTGTATTCTGACGCTGGTGATTTTGCGACTTGTATTCTGACGCTGGTGACTCAGTGCTACTTGTATTCTGACGCTGGTGACACAGTGCTACTTGTATTCTGACGCTGGTGACACAGTGCTACTTGTGTTCTGACGCTGGTGACACAGTGCGACTTGTATTCTGACGCTGGTGACACAGTGCTACTTGTATTCTGATGCTGGTGTCACAGTGCTACTTGTATTCTGACGCTGGTGACTCAGCGCGAATTGTATTCTGACGCTGGTGACACAGTGCTACTTGTATTCTGATGCTGGTGTCACAGTCGTACTTGTATTTGACGCTGGTGACACAGTGCTACTTGTATTCTGGCGCTGGTGACACAGTGCTACTTGTATTCTGGCGCTGCTTCACAGTGCTACTTGTATTCTGACGCTGGTGACACAGTGCTACTTGTGTTCTGACGCTGGTGACACAGTGTTACTTGTATTCTTACACTGGTGACACACTGCTACTTGTATTCTGACGCTGGTGTCACACTGCTACTTGTATTCTGACGCTGGTGACACAGTGCTACTTGTATTCTGACGCTGGTGTCACAGTGCTACTTGTATTCTGACACTGGTGACACAGTGCTACTTGTATTTGACGCTGGTGACACAGTGCTACTTGTATTCTGGCGCTGGTGACACAGTGCTACTTGTATTCTGACGCTGGTGACACAGTGCTACTTGTATTCCGACGCTGGTGTCACAATGCTACTTGTATTCTGACGCTAGTGACACAGCGCTACTTGTGTTCTGACGCTGGTGACACAGTGCTACTTGTATTCCGACGCTGGTGTCACAATGCTACTCGTATTCTGACGCTAGTGACACAGCGCTACTTGTATTCTGACGCTGGTGACACAGTGCGACTTGTATTCTGACGCTGGTGACACAGTGCTACTTGTATTCTGACGCTGGTGACACAGTGCTACTTGTATTCTGACGCTGGTGAGACAGTGCTACTTGTGTTCTGACGCTGGTGACACAGTGCGACTTGTATTCTGACGCTGGTGACACAGTGCTACTTGTATTCTGATGTTGGTGACACAGTGCTACTTGTATTCTGACGCTGGTGACACCGCGCTACTTGTATTCTGACGCTGGTGACACAGTGCTACTTGTATTCTGACACTGGTAATACAGTGCTACTTGTATTCTGACGCTGCTGACCCAGTGCTACTTGTGTTCTGATGCTGGGGTGACAGGGCTACTTGTATTCTGACGCTGGTGACATTGCGACTTGTATTCTGACGCTGGTGACACAGCGCTACTTGTATTCTGATGCTGGTGACACAGCGCGACTTGTATTCTGATGCTGGTGTCACAGTGCTACTTGTATTCTAATGCTGGTGACAGAGTGCTACTTGTATTCTGACGCTGGTGACACAGTGCTACTTGTATTCTGATGCTGGTGACACAGTGCGACTTGTATTCTGACGCTGGTGACACAGTGCGACTTGTATTCTGATGCTGGTGACACAGTGCAACTTGTATTCTGACGCTGGTGACACAGTGCGACTTGTATCCTGACGCTGGTGACACAGTGCAACTTGTATTCTGACGCTGGTGACACAGTGCAACTTGTATTCTGACGCTGGTGAGACAGTGCTACTTGTGTTCTGACGCTGGTGACACAGTGCTACTTGTATTCTGATGCTGGTGTCACAGTGCTACTTGTATTCTGACGCTGGTGACTCAGCGCGAATTGTATTCTGACGCTGGTGACACAGTGCTACTTGTATTCTGATGCTGGTGTCACAGTCCTACTTGTATTTGACGCTGGTGACACAGTGCTACTTGTATTCTGACGCTGGTGACACAGTGCTACTTGTATTCTGATGCTGGTGACACAGTGCAACTTTTATTCTGACGATGGTGACACAGTGCTACTTGTGTTCTGGCGCTGGTGACACAGTGCTACTTGTATTCTGGCGCTGCTTCACAGTGCTACTTGTATTCTGACGCTGGTGACACAGTGCTACTTGTATTCTGACGCTGGTGACACAGTGTTACTTGTATTCTGACACTGGTGACACACTGCTACTTGTATTCTGACGCTGGTGTCACACTGCTACTTGTATTCTGACGCTGGTGACACAGTGCTACTTGTATTCTGATGCTGGTGTCACAGTGCTACTTGTATTCTGACACTGGTGACACAGTGCTACTTGTATTTGACGCTGGTGACACAGTGCTACTTGTATTCTGGCGCTGGTGACTCAGTGCTACTTGTATTCTGACGCTGGTGACACAGTGCTACTTGTATGCCGACGCTGGTGTGACAATGCTACTTGTATTCTGACGCTAGTGACACAGCGCTACTTGTATTCTGACGCTGGTGACACAGTGCTACTTGTATTCCGACGCTGGTGTCACAATGCTACTCGTATTCTGACGCTAGTGACACAGCGCTACTTGTATTCTGACGCTGGTGACACAGTGCGACTTGTATTCTGACGCTGGTGACACAGTGCTACTTGTATTCTGACGCTGGTGACACAGTGCTACTTGTATTCTGACGCTGGTGAGACAGTGCTACTTGTGTTCTGACGCTGGTGACACAGTGCGACTTGTATTCTGACGCTGGTGACACAGTGCTACTTGTATTCTGATGTTGGTGACACAGTGCTACTTGTATTCTGACGCTGGTGACACAGCGCTACTTGTATTCTGACGCTGGTGACACAGTGCGACTTGTATTCTGACGCTGGTGACACAGTGCTACTTGTATTCTGACACTGGTAACACAGTGCTACTTGTATTCTGACGCTGCTGACCCAGTGCTACTTGTATTCTGGTGCTGTTGACACAGTGCTACTTGTATTCTGGCACTGCTTCACAGTGCAACTTGTATTCTGACGCTGGTGACACAGTGCTACTTGTATTCTGAGGCTGATGACACAGTCCTACTTGTATTCTGACGCTGGTGACACAGTGCTACTTGTGTTCTGATCCTGGGGTCACAGGGCTACTTGTATTCTGACGCTGGTGACATTGCGACTTGTATTCTGACGCTGGTGACACAGCGCTACTTGTATTCTGATGCTGGTGACACAGCGCGACTTGTATTCTGATGCTGGTGTCACAGTGCTACTTGTATTCTGATGCTGGTGACAGAGTGCTACTTGTATTCTGACGCTGGTGACACAGTGCTACTTGTATTCTGATGCTGGTGACACAGTGCGACTTGTATTCTGACGCTGGTGACACAGTGCGACTTGTATTCTGATGCTGGTGACACAGTGCAACTTGTATTCTGACGCTGGTGACACAGTGCGACTTGTATTCTGACGCTGGTGACACAGTGCAACTTGTATTCTGACGCTGGTGACACAGTGCAACTTGTATTCTGACGCTGGTGACACAGTGCTACTTGTATTCTGATGCTGATGTCACAGTGCTACTTGTATTCTGACGCTGGTGACACAGTGCTACTTGTATTCTGACGCTGGTGACACAGTGCTACTTGTATTCTGACGCTGGTGACACAGTGCAACTGGTATTCTGACGGTGGTGACACAGTGCTACTTGTATTCTGACGCTGGTGACACAGAGAGTCTTGTATTCTGACGCTGGTGTCACACTGCTACTTGTATTCTGACGCTGGTGTCACACTGCTACTTGTATTCTGACGCTGGTGACACAGTGCTACTTGTATTCTGATGCTGGTGTCACACTGCTACTTGTATTCTGACGCTGGTGACACAGTGCTGCTTGTATTCTGGCGCTGGTGACACAGCGCTACTTGTATTCTGACGCTGGTGACACAGTGCGACTTGTATTCTGACGCTGATGACACAGTGCTACTTGTATTCTGACGCTGGTGACACAGTGCTACTTGTATTCTTACGCTCGTGTCACAGTGCTACTTCTATTCTGACAATGGTGATACAGTTCTACTTGTAATCTAACGCTGGTGACAGCGCGAGTTGTATTCTGACGCTGGTGTCACAGTGCTACTTGTATTCTGACGCTGGTGTCACACTGCTCCTTGTATTCTGACGCTGGTGACACAGTGCTACTTGTATTCTGACACTGGTGACAGCGCGACTTATATTCTGACGCTGGTGACACAGTGCTACTTGTATTCTGACGCTGGTGACACAGTGCGACTTGTATTCTGACGCTGATGACACAGTGCTACTTGTATTCTGACACTGGTGACACAGTGCTACTTGTATTCTAACGCTCGTGTCACAGTGCTACTTGTATTCTGACGCTGGTGACACAGTGCTACTTGTGTTCTGACGCTGGTGACACAGTACTACTTGTATTCTAACGCTCGTGTCACAGTGCTACTTGTATTCTGACGATGGTGACACAGTTCTACTTGTATTCTAACGCTGGTGACAGCGCGAGTTGTATTCTGACGCTGATGTCACAGTGCTACTTGTATTCGAACGCTGGTGACAGCGCGAGTTGTATTCTGACGCTGGTGTCACAGTGCTACTTGTATTCTGACGCTGGTGTCACAGTGCTACTTGTATTCTGACGCTGGTGACACAGTGCTACTTGTATTCTAACACTGGTGACAGCGCGACTTGTATTCTGACGCTGGTGACACAGTGCGACTTTTATTCTGATGCTGGTGACACAGTGCGACTTGTAATCTGACGCTGGTGACACAGCGCGACTTGTATTCTGACGCTGGTGACACAGTGCGACTTGTATTCTGACGCTGGTGACACAGCGCGACTTGTATTCTGATGCTGGTGACACAGTGCGACTTGTATTCTGACGCTGGTGTCACAGTGTTACTTGTGTTCTGACGCTGGTGACACAGTGTTACTTGTATTCTGACGCTGGTGACACAGTGCTACTTGTATTCTGACGCTGGTGACACAGTGCTACTTGTATTCTGACGCTGGTGACACAGCGCTACTTGTATTCTGACGCTGGTGACACAGTGCTACTTGTATTCCGACGCTGGTGTCACAATGCTACTTGTATTCTGACGCTAGTGACACAGCGCTACTTGTATTCTGACGCTGGTGACACAGCGCGACTTGTATTCTGACGCTGGTGTCACACTGCTACTTGTATTCTGACGCTGGTGACACAGTGCTACTTGTATTCTGACGCTGGTGACACAGTGCTACTTGTGTTCTGACGCTGGTGACACAGTGCGACTTGTATTCTGACGCTGGTGACACAGTGCTACTTGTATTCTGATGCTGGGGTCACAGGGCTACTTGTATTCTGACGCTGGTGATTTTGCGACTTGTATTCTGACGCTGGTGACTCAGTGCTACTTGTATTCTGACGCTGGTGACACAGTGCTACTTGTATTCTGACGCTGGTGACACAGTGCTACTTGTGTTCTGACGCTGGTGACACAGTGCGACTTGTATTCTGACGCTGGTGACACAGTGCTACTTGTATTCTGATGCTGGTGTCACAGTGCTACTTGTATTCTGACGCTGGTGACTCAGCGCGAATTGTATTCTGACGCTGGTGACACAGTGCTACTTGTATTCTGATGCTGGTGTCACAGTCCTACTTGTATTTGACGCTGGTGACACAGTGCTACTTGTATTCTGACGCTGGTGACACAGTGCTACTTGTATTCTGAAGCTGGTGACACAGTGCAACTTTTATTCTGACGATGGTGACACAGTGCTACTTGTGTTCTGGCGCTGGTGACACAGTGCTACTTGTATTCTGGCGCTGCTTCACAGTGCTACTTGTATTCTGACGCTGGTGACACAGTGCTACTTGTGTTCTGACTCTGGTGACACAGTGTTACTTGTATTCTGACACTGGTGACACACTGCTACTTGTATTCTGACGCTGGTGTCACACTGCTACTTGTATTCTGACGCTGGTGACACAGTGCTACTTGTATTCTGATGCTGGTGTCACAGTGCTACTTGTATTCTGACACTGGTGACACAGTGCTACTTGTATTTGACGCTGGTGACACAGTGCTACTTGTATTCTGGCGCTGGTGACACAGTGCTACTTGTATTCTGACGCTGGTGACACAGTGCTACTTGTATTCCGACGCTGGTGTCACAATGCTACTTGTATTCTGACGCTAGTGACACAGCGCTACTTGTATTCTGACGCTGGTGACACAGTGCTACTTGTATTCCGACGCTGGTGTCACAATGCTACTCGTATTCTGACGCTAGTGACACAGCGCTACTTGTATTCTGACGCTGGTGACACAGTGCGACTTGTATTCTGACGCTGGTGACACAGTGCTACTTGTATTCTGACGCTGGTGACACAGTGCTACTTGTATTCTGACGCTGGTGAGACAGTGCTACTTGTGTTCTGACGCTGGTGACACAGTGCGACTTGTATTCTGACGCTGATGACACAGTGCTACTTGTATTCTGATGTTGGTGACACAGTGCTACTTGTATTCTGACGCTGGTGACACAGCGCTACTTGTATTCTGACGCTGGTGACACAGTGCGACTTGTATTCTGACGCTGGTGACACAGTGCTACTTGTATTCTGACACTGGTAACACAGTGCTACTTGTATTCTGACGCTGCTGACCCAGTGCTACTTGTGTTCTGGTGCTGTTGACACAGTGCTACTTGTATTCTGGCACTGCTTCACAGTGCAACTTGTATTCTGACGCTGGTGACACAGTGCTACTTGTATTCTGAGGCTGATGACACAGTGCTACTTGTGTTCTGATGCTGGGGTCACAGGGCTACTTGTATTCTGACGCTGGTGACATTGCGACTTGTATTCTGACGCTGGTGACACAGCGCTACTTGTATTCTGATGCTGGTGACACAGCGCGACTTGTATTCTGATGCTGGTGTCACAGTGCTACTTGTATTCTGATGCTGGTGACAGAGTGCTACTTGTATTCTGACGCTGGTGACACAGTGCTACTTGTATTCTGATGCTGGTGACACAGTGCGACTTGTATTCTGACGCTGGGGACACAGTCCTACTTGTATTCTGATGCTGGTGACACAGTGCGACTTGTATTCTGACGCTGGTGACACAGTGCTACTTGTATTCTGATGTTGGTGACACAGTGCTACTTGTATTCTGACGCTGGTGACACAGCGCTACTTGTATTCTGACGCTGGTGACACAGTGCGACTTGTATTCTGACGCTGGTGACACAGTGCTACTTGTATTCTGACACTGGTAACACAGTGCTACTTGTATTCTGACGCTGCTGACCCAGTGCTACTTGTATTCTGGTGCTGTTGACACAGTGCTACTTGTATTCTGGCACTGCTTCACAGTGCAACTTGTATTCTGACGCTGGTGACACAGTGCTACTTGTATTCTGAGGCTGGTGACACAGTGCTACTTGTGTTCTGATGCTGGGGTCACAGGGCTACTTGTATTCTGACGCTGGTGACATTGCGACTTGTATTCTGACGCTGGTGACACAGCGCTACTTGTATTCTGATGCTGGTGACACAGCGCGACTTGTATTCTGATGCTGGTGTCACAGTGCTACTTGTATTCTGATGCTGGTGACAGAGTGCTACTTGTATTCTGACGCTGGTGACACAGTGCTACTTGTATTCTGATGCTGGTGACACAGTGCGACTTGTATTCTGACGCTGGTGACACAGTGCGACTTGTATTCTGATGCTGGTGACACAGTGCAACTTGTATTCTGACGCTGGTGACACAGTGCGACTTGTATTCTGACGCTGGTGACACAGTGCAACTTGTATTCTGACGCTGGTGACACAGTGCAACTTGTATTCTGACGCTGGTGACACAGTGCTACTTGTATTCTGATGCTGGTGTCACAGTGCTACTTGTATTCTGACGCTGGTGACACA
This sequence comes from Scyliorhinus torazame, assembly GCF_047496885.1. NCBI lineage: Eukaryota > Metazoa > Chordata > Chondrichthyes > Carcharhiniformes > Scyliorhinidae > Scyliorhinus > Scyliorhinus torazame. Next base: position 10,620,608 of record NC_092713.1, read on the forward strand.
GTGCTACTTGTATTCTGACGCTGGTGACACAGTGCTACTTGTATTCTGACGCTGGTGACACAGTGCAACTGGTATTCCGATGGTGGTGACACAGTGCGACTTGTAATCTGACGCTGGTGACACAGCGCGACTTGTATTCTGACGCTGGTGACACAGTGCGACTTGTATTCTGACGCTGGTGACACAGCGCGACTTGTATTCTGATGCTGGTGACACAGTGCGACTTGTATTCTGACGCTGGTGTCACAGTGTTACTTGTGTTCTGACGCTGGTGACACAGTGTTACTTGTATTCTGACGCTGGTGACACAGTGCTACTTGTATTCTGACGCTGGTGACACAGTGCTACTTGTATTCTGACGCTGGTGACACAGCGCTACTTGTATTCTGACGCTGGTGACACAGTGCTACTTGTATTCCGACGCTGGTGTCACAATGCTACTTGTATTCTGACGCTAGTGACACAGCGCTACTTGTATTCTGACGCTGGTGACACAGCGCGACTTGTATTCTGACGCTGGTGTCACACTGCTACTTGTATTCTGACGCTGGTGACACAGTGCTACTTGTATTCTGACGCTGGTGACACAGTGCTACTTGTGTTCTGACGCTGGTGACACAGTGCGACTTGTATTCTGACGCTGGTGACACAGTGCTACTTGTATTCTGATGCTGGGGTCACAGGGCTACTTGTATTCTGACGCTGGTGATTTTGCGACTTGTATTCTGACGCTGGTGACTCAGTGCTACTTGTATTCTGACGCTGGTGACACAGTGCTACTTGTATTCTGACGCTGGTGACACAGTGCTACTTGTGTTCTGACGCTGGTGACACAGTGCGACTTGTATTCTGACGCTGGTGACACAGTGCTACTTGTATTCTGATGCTGGTGTCACAGTGCTACTTGTATTCTGACGCTGGTGACTCAGCGCGAATTGTATTCTGACGCTGGTGACACAGTGCTACTTGTATTCTGATGCTGGTGTCACAGTCCTACTTGTATTTGACGCTGGTGACACAGTGCTACTTGTATTCTGACGCTGGTGACACAGTGCTACTTGTATTCTGAAGCTGGTGACACAGTGCAACTTTTATTCTGACGATGGTGACACAGTGCTACTTGTGTTCTGGCGCTGGTGACACAGTGCTACTTGTATTCTGGCGCTGCTTCACAGTGCTACTTGTATTCTGACGCTGGTGACACAGTGCTACTTGTGTTCTGACTCTGGTGACACAGTGTTACTTGTATTCTGACACTGGTGACACACTGCTACTTGTATTCTGACGCTGGTGTCACACTGCTACTTGTATTCTGACGCTGGTGACACAGTGCTACTTGTATTCTGATGCTGGTGTCACAGTGCTACTTGTATTCTGACACTGGTGACACAGTGCTACTTGTATTTGACGCTGGTGACACAGTGCTACTTGTATTCTGGCGCTGGTGACACAGTGCTACTTGTATTCTGACGCTGGTGACACAGTGCTACTTGTATTCCGACGCTGGTGTCACAATGCTACTTGTATTCTGACGCTAGTGACACAGCGCTACTTGTATTCTGACGCTGGTGACACAGTGCTACTTGTATTCCGACGCTGGTGTCACAATGCTACTCGTATTCTGACGCTAGTGACACAGCGCTACTTGTATTCTGACGCTGGTGACACAGTGCGACTTGTATTCTGACGCTGGTGACACAGTGCTACTTGTATTCTGACGCTGGTGACACAGTGCTACTTGTATTCTGAGGCTGATGACACAGTGCTACTTGTGTTCTGATGCTGGGGTCACAGGGCTACTTGTATTCTGACGCTGGTGACATTGCGACTTGTATTCTGACGCTGGTGACACAGCGCTACTTGTATTCTGATGCTGGTGACACAGCGCGACTTGTATTCTGATGCTGGTGTCACAGTGCTACTTGTATTCTGATGCTGGTGACAGAGTGCTACTTGTATTCTGACGCTGGTGACACAGTGCTACTTGTATTCTGATGCTGGTGACACAGTGCGACTTGTATTCTGACGCTGGGGACACAGTCCTACTTGTATTCTGATGCTGGTGACACAGTGCGACTTGTATTCTGACGCTGGTGACACAGTGCTACTTGTATTCTGATGTTGGTGACACAGTGCTACTTGTATTCTGACGCTGGTGACACAGCGCTACTTGTATTCTGACGCTGGTGACACAGTGCGACTTGTATTCTGACGCTGGTGACACAGTGCTACTTGTATTCTGACACTGGTAACACAGTGCTACTTGTATTCTGACGCTGCTGACCCAGTGCTACTTGTATTCTGGTGCTGTTGACACAGTGCTACTTGTATTCTGGCACTGCTTCACAGTGCAACTTGTATTCTGACGCTGGTGACACAGTGCTACTTGTATTCTGAGGCTGGTGACACAGTGCTACTTGTGTTCTGATGCTGGGGTCACAGGGCTACTTGTATTCTGACGCTGGTGACATTGCGACTTGTATTCTGACGCTGGTGACACAGCGCTACTTGTATTCTGATGCTGGTGACACAGCGCGACTTGTATTCTGATGCTGGTGTCACAGTGCTACTTGTATTCTGATGCTGGTGACAGAGTGCTACTTGTATTCTGACGCTGGTGACACAGTGCTACTTGTATTCTGATGCTGGTGACACAGTGCGACTTGTATTCTGACGCTGGTGACACAGTGCGACTTGTATTCTGATGCTGGTGACACAGTGCAACTTGTATTCTGACGCTGGTGACACAGTGCGACTTGTATTCTGACGCTGGTGACACAGTGCAACTTGTATTCTGACGCTGGTGACACAGTGCAACTTGTATTCTGACGCTGGTGACACAGTGCTACTTGTATTCTGATGCTGGTGTCACAGTGCTACTTGTATTCTGACGCTGGTGACACAGTGCTACTTGTATTCTGACGCTGGTGACACAGTGCTACTTGTATTCTGACGCTGGTGACACAGTGCAACTGGTATTCCGATGGTGGTGACACAGTGCGACTTGTAATCTGACGCTGGTGACACAGCGCGACTTGTATTCTGACGCTGGTGACACAGTGCGACTTGTATTCTGACGCTGGTGACACAGCGCGACTTGTATTCTGATGCTGGTGACACAGTGCGACTTGTATTCTGACGCTGGTGTCACAGTGTTACTTGTGTTCTGACGCTGGTGACACAGTGTTACTTGTATTCTGACGCTGGTGACACAGTGCTACTTGTATTCTGACGCTGGTGACACAGTGCTACTTGTATTCTGACGCTGGTGACACAGCGCTACTTGTATTCTGACGCTGGTGACACAGTGCTACTTGTATTCCGACGCTGGTGTCACAATGCTACTTGTATTCTGACGCTAGTGACACAGCGCTACTTGTATTCTGACGCTGGTGACACAGCGCGACTTGTATTCTGACGCTGGTGTCACACTGCTACTTGTATTCTGACGCTGGTGACACAGTGCTACTTGTATTCTGACGCTGGTGACACAGTGCTACTTGTGTTCTGACGCTGGTGACACAGTGCGACTTGTATTCTGACGCTGGTGACACAGTGCTACTTGTATTCTGATGCTGGGGTCACAGGGCTACTTGTATTCTGACGCTGGTGATTTTGCGACTTGTATTCTGACGCTGGTGACTCAGTGCTACTTGTATTCTGACGCTGGTGACACAGTGCTACTTGTATTCTGACGCTGGTGACACAGTGCTACTTGTGTTCTGACGCTGGTGACACAGTGCGACTTGTATTCTGACGCTGGTGACACAGTGCTACTTGTATTCTGATGCTGGTGTCACAGTGCTACTTGTATTCTGACGCTGGTGACTCAGCGCGAATTGTATTCTGACTCTGGTGACACAGTGCTACTTGTATTCTGATGCTGGTGTCACAGTCCTACTTGTATTTGACGCTGGTGACACAGTGCTACTTGTATTCTGACGCTGGTGACACAGTGCTACTTGTATTCTGAAGCTGGTGACACAGTGCAACTTTTATTCTGACGATGGTGACACAGTGCTACTTGTGTTCTGGCGCTGGTGACACAGTGCTACTTGTATTCTGGCGCTGCTTCACAGTGCTACTTGTATTCTGACGCTGGTGACACAGTGCTACTTGTGTTCTGACTCTGGTGACACAGTGTTACTTGTATTCTGACACTGGTGACACACTGCTACTTGTATTCTGACGCTGGTGTCACACTGCTACTTGTATTCTGACGCTGGTGACACAGTGCTACTTGTATTCTGATGCTGGTGTCACAGTGCTACTTGTATTCTGACACTGGTGACACAGTGCTACTTGTATTTGACGCTGGTGACACAGTGCTACTTGTATTCTGGCGCTGGTGACACAGTGCTACTTGTATTCTGACGCTGGTGACACAGTGCTACTTGTATTCCGACGCTGGTGTCACAATGCTACTTGTATTCTGACGCTAGTGACACAGCGCTACTTGTATTCTGACGCTGGTGACACAGTGCTACTTGTATTCCGACGCTGGTGTCACAATGCTACTCGTATTCTGACGCTAGTGACACAGCGCTACTTGTATTCTGACGCTGGTGACACAGTGCGACTTGTATTCTGACGCTGGTGACACAGTGCTACTTGTATTCTGACGCTGGTGACACAGTGCTACTTGTATTCTGACGCTGGTGAGACAGTGCTACTTGTGTTCTGACGCTGGTGACACAGTGCGACTTGTATTCTGACGCTGGTGACACAGTGCTACTTGTATTCTGATGTTGGTGACACAGTGCTACTTGTATTCTGACGCTGGTGACACAGCGCTACTTGTATTCTGACGCTGGTGACACAGTGCGACTTGTATTCTGACGCTGGTGACACAGTGCTACTTGTATTCTGACACTGGTAACACAGTGCTACTTGTATTCTGACGCTGCTGACCCAGTGCTACTTGTATTCTGGTGCTGTTGACACAGTGCTACTTGTATTCTGGCACTGCTTCACAGTGCAACTTGTATTCTGACGCTGGTGACACAGTGCTACTTGTATTCTGAGGCTGATGACACAGTGCTACTTGTGTTCTGATGCTGGGGTCACAGGGCTACTTGTATTCTGACGCTGGTGACATTGCGACTTGTATTCTGACGCTGGTGACACAGCGCTACTTGTATTCTGATGCTGGTGACACAGCGCGACTTGTATTCTGATGCTGGTGTCACAGTGCTACTTGTATTCTGATGCTGGTGACAGAGTGCTACTTGTATTCTGACGCTGGTGACACAGTGCTACTTGTATTCTGATGCTGGTGACACAGTGCGACTTGTATTCTGACGCTGGTGACACAGTCCTACTTGTATTCTGATGCTGGTGACACAGTGCGACTTGTATTCTGACGCTGGTGACACAGTGCTACTTGTATTCTGATGTTGGTGACACAGTGCTACTTGTATTCTGACGCTGGTGACACAGCGCTACTTGTATTCTGACGCTGGTGACACAGTGCGACTTGTATTCTGACGCTGGTGACACAGTGCTACTTGTATTCTGACACTGGTAACACAGTGCTACTTGTATTCTGACGCTGCTGACCCAGTGCTACTTGTATTCTGGTGCTGTTGACACAGTGCTACTTGTATTCTGGCACTGCTTCACAGTGCAACTTGTATTCTGACGCTGGTGACACAGTGCTACTTGTATTCTGAGGCTGGTGACACAGTGCTACTTGTGTTCTGATGCTGGGGTCACAGGGCTACTTGTATTCTGACGCTGGTGACATTGCGACTTGTATTCTGACGCTGGTGACACAGCGCTACTTGTATTCTGATGCTGGTGACACAGCGCGACTTGTATTCTGATGCTGGTGTCACAGTGCTACTTGTATTCTGATGCTGGTGACAGAGTGCTACTTGTATTCTGACGCTGGTGACACAGTGCTACTTGTATTCTGATGCTGGTGACACAGTGCGACTTGTATTCTGACGCTGGTGACACAGTGCGACTTGTATTCTGATGCTGGTGACACAGTGCAACTTGTATTCTGACGCTGGTGACACAGTGCGACTTGTATTCTGACGCTGGTGACACAGTGCAACTTGTATTCTGACGCTGGTGACACAGTGCAACTTGTATTCTGACGCTGGTGACACAGTGCTACTTGTATTCTGATGCTGGTGTCACAGTGCTACTTGTATTCTGACGCTGGTGACACAGTGCTACTTGTATTCTGACGCTGGTGACACAGTGCTACTTGTATTCTGACGCTGGTGACACAGTGCAACTGGTATTCTGACGGTGGTGACACAGTGCTACTTGTATTCTGACGCTGGTGACACAGAGAGACTTGTATTCTGACGCTGGTGTCACACTGCTACTTGTATTCTGACGCTGGTGTCACACTGCTACTTGTATTCTGACGCTGGTGACACAGTGCTACTTGTATTCTGATGCTGGTGTCACACTGCTACTTGTATTCTGACGCTGGTGACACAGTGCTACTTGTATTCCGATGGTGGTGACACAGTGCTACTTGTATTCTGACGCTGGTGACACAGTGCTACTTGTATTCTGACGCTGGTGACACAGTGCTGCTTGTATTCTGGCGCTGGTGACACAGCGCTACTTGTATTCTGACGCTGGTGACACAGTGCGACTTGTATTCTGACGCTGATGACACAGTGCTACTTGTATTCTGACGCTGGTGACACAGTGCTACTTGTATTCTAACGCTCGTGTCACAGTGCTACTTCTATTCTGACGATGGTGATACAGTTCTACTTGTATTCTAACGCTGGTGACAGCGCGAGTTGTATTCTGACGCTGGTGTCACAGTGCTACTTGTATTCTGACGCTGGTGTCACACTGCTCCTTGTATTCTGACGCTGGTGACACAGTGCTACTTGTATTCTTACACTGGTGACAGCGCGACTTATATTCTGACGCTGGTGACACAGTGCTACTTGTATTCTGACGCTGGTGACACAGTGCTGCTTGTATTCTGGCGCTGGTGACACAGTGCGACTTGTATTCTGACGCTGGTGACACAGTGCGACTTGTATTCTGACGCTGATGACACAGTGCTACTTGTATTCTGACACTGGTGACACAGTGCTACTTGTATTCTAACGCTCGTGTCACAGTGCTACTTGTATTCTGACGATGGTGACACAGTTCTACTTGTATTCTAACGCTGGTGACAGCGCGAGTTGTATTCTGACGCTGGTGTCACAGTGCTACTTGTATTCGAACGCTGGTGACAGCGCGAGTTGTATTCTGACGCTGGTGTCACAGTGCTACTTGTATTCTGACGCTGGTGTCACAGTGCTACTTGTATTCTGACGCTGGTGACACAGTGCTACTTGTATTCTGACGCTGGTGTCACACTGCTACTTGTATTCTGACGCTGGTGACACAGTGCGACTTGTATTCTGATGCTGATGACACAGTGCGACTTGTATTCTGACGCTGGTGTCACAGTGCTACTTGTATTCTGACGCTGGTGACACAGTGCGACTTGCATTCTGACGCTGGTGTCACAGTGCGACTTGTATTCTGACGCTGGTGTCACAGTGCTACTTGTATTCTGACGCTGGTGTCACCCTGCTACTTGTATTCTGATGCTGGTGTCACAGTCCTACTTGTATTTGACGCTGGTGACACAGTGCTACTTTTATTCTGACGCTGGTGACACAGTGCTACTTGTATTCTGATGCTGGTGACACAGTGCAACTTTTATTCTGACGATGGTGACACAGTGCTACTTGTGTTCTGGCGCTGGTGACACAGTGCTACTTGTATTCTGGCGCTGCTTCACAGTGCTACTTGTATTCTGACGCTGGTGACACAGTGCTACTTGTGTTCTGACGCTGGTGACACAGTGTTACTTGTATTCTGACGCTGGTGACACACTGCTACTTGTATTCTGACGCTGGTGTCACACTGCTACTTGTATTCTGACGCTGGTGACACAGTGCTACTTGTATTCTGATGCTGGTGTCACAGTGCTACTTGTATTCTGACACTGGTGACACAGTGCTACTTGTATTTGACGCTGTTGACACAGTGCTACTTGTATTCTGACGCTGGTGACACAGTGCTACTTGTATTCTGACGCTGGTGACACAGCGCTACTTGTATTCTGACGCTGGTGACACAGTGCTACTTGTATTCCGACGCTGGTGTCACAATGCTACTTGTATTCTGACGCTAGTGACACAGCGCTACTTGTATTCTGACGCTGGTGACACAGTGCGACTTGTATTCTGACGCTGGTGACACAGTGCTACTTGTATTCTGACGCTGGTGACACAGTGCTACTTGTATTCTGACGCTGGTGACACAGTGCTACTTGTGTTCTGACGCTGGTGACACAGTGCGACTTGTATTCTGACGCTGGTGACACAGGGCTACTTGTATTCTGACGCTGGTGATTTTGCGACTTGTATTCTGACGCTGGTGACACAGAGCTACTTGTATTCTGATGCTGGTGACACGGCGCGACTTGTATTCTGATGCTGGTGTCACAGCGCTACTTGTATTCTGATGCTTGTGACACGGCGCGACTTGTATTCTGATGCTGGTGTCACAGCGCTACTTGTATTCTGACGCTGGTGACACAGTGCGACTTGTATTCTGACGCTGGTGACACAGTGGTACTTGTATTCTGACACTGGTAACACAGTGCTACTTGTATTCTGACGCTGCTGACCCAGTGCTACTTGTATTCTGGCGCTGGTGACACAGTGCGTCTTGTATTCTGATGCTGGTGACACAGTGCGACTTGTATTCTGATGCTGGTGACACAGTGCAACTTGTATTCTGACGATGGTGACACAGTGCGACTTGTATTCTGACGCTGGTGACACAGTGCAACTGGTATTCCGACGCTGGTGTCACAATGCTACTTGTATTCCGACGCTGGTGCCACATTGCCTCTTGTATTCCGACGCTGGTGACACAGTGCTACTTGTATTCTGATGCTGGTGACACTGCGAGACTTGTATTCTGACGCTGGTGACACTGTGCTACTTGTATTCTGACGCTGGTGACAGAGCGAGACTTGTATTCTGACGCTGGTGACACAGTGCTACTTGTATTCCGACGCTGGTGTCACAATGCTACTTGTATTCTGACGCTAGTGACACAGCGCTACTTGTATTCTGACGCTGGTGACACAGTGCGACTTGTATTCTGACGCTGGTGACACAGTGCTACTTGTATTCTGACGCTGGTGACACAGTGCTACTTGTATTCTGACGCTGGTGACACAGTGCTACTTGTGTTCTGACGCTGGTGACACAGTGCGACTTGTATTCTGACGCTGGTGACACAGGGCTACTTGTATTCTGACGCTGGTGATTTTGCGACTTGTATTCTGACGCTGGTGACACAGAGCTACTTGTATTCTGATGCTGGTGACACGGCGCGACTTGTATTCTGATGCTGGTGTCACAGCGCTACTTGTATTCTGATGCTGGTGACACGGCGTGACTTGTATTCTGATGCTGGTGTCACAGCGCTACTTGTATTCTGACGCTGGTGACACAGTGCGACTTGTATTCTGACGCTGGTGACACAGTGGTACTTGTATTCTGACACTGGTAACACAGTGCTACTTGTATTCTGACGCTGCTGACCCAGTGCTACTTGTATTCTGGCGCTGGTGACACAGTGCGACTTGTATTCTGACGCTGGTGACACAGTGCGACTTGTATTCTGACGCTGGTGACACAGTGCTACTTGTATTCTGATGCTGGTGACACAGTGCGACTTGTATTCTGACGCTGGTGACACAGTGCGACTTGTATTCTGATGCTGGTGACACAGTGCAACTTGTATTCTGACGCTGGTGACACAGTGCGACTTGTATTCTGACGCTGGTGACACAGTGGTACTTGTATTCTGACGCTGGTGACACAGTGCTACTTGTATTCTGACGCTGGTGACACAGTGCAACTGGTATTCCGACGCTGGTGTCACAATGCTACTTGTATTCCGACGCTGGTGCCACATTGCCTCTTGTATTCCGACGCTGGTGACACAGTGCTACTTGTATTCTGATGCTGGTGACACTGCGAGACTTGTATTCTGACGCTGGTGACACTGTGCTACTTGTATTCTGACGCTGGTGACAGAGCGAGACTTGTATTCTGACGCTGGTGTCACACTGCTACTTGTATTCTGACGCTGGTGTCACAGTGCTACTTGTATTCTGATGCTGGTGACACTGTGCTACTTGTATTCTGACGCTGGTGACACAGCGAGACTTGTATTCTGACGCTGGTGTCACACTGCTACTTGTATTCTGACGCTGGTGACACAGTGCTACTTGTATTCTGATGCTGGTGTCACAGTGCTACTTGTATTCTGACACTGGTGACACAGTGCTACTTGTATTTGACGCTGGTGACACAGTGCTACTTGTATTCTGACGCTGGTGACACAGTGCTACTTGTATTCTGACGCTGGTGATTTTGCGACTTGTATTCTAACGCTGGTGACACAGTGCGACTTGTATTCTGATGCTGGTGACACAGCGCGACTTGTATTCTGATGCTGGTGTCACAGTGCTACTTGTCTTCTGACGCTGGTGACACAGTGCTACTTGTATTCTGATGTTGGTGACACAGTGCGACTTGTACTCTGACGCTGGTGACACAGTGCTACTTGTATTCTGACACTGGTGACACAGTGCGACTTGTATTCTGACGCTGGTGACACAGTGCTACTTGTATTCTGACACTGGTAACACAGTGCTACTTGTATTCTGACGCTGCTGACCCAGTGCTACTTGTATTCTGGCGCTGTTGACACAGTGCTACTTGTATTCTGGCACTGCTTCACAGTGCGACTTGTATTCCGACGCTGGTGTCACAATGCTACTTGTTTTCTGACGCTGGTGACACAGTGCTACTTGTATTCCGACGCTGGTGCCACAGTGCCTCTTGTATTCCGACGCTGGTGACACAGTGCTACTTGTATTCTGATGCTGGTGACACTACGAGACTTGTATTCTGACGCTGGTGACACTGTGCTACTTGTATTCTGACGCTGGTGACACAGCGAGACTTGTATTCTGACGCTGGTGTCACACTGCTACTTGTATTCTGACGCTGGTGTCACACTGCTACTTGTATTCTGACGCTGGTGACACAGTGCTACTTGTATTCTGATGCTGGTGTCACAGTGCTACTTGTATTCTGACGCTGGTGTCACAGTGCTACTTGTATTCTGACACTGGTGACACAGTGCTACTTGTATTTGACGCTGGTGACACAGTGCTACTTGTATTCTGACGCTGGTGACACAGTGCTACTTGTATTCTGACGCTGGTGACACAGCGCTACTTGTATTCTGACGCTGGTGACACAGTGCTGCTTGTATTCTGAAGCTGGTGACACAGTGCTACTTGTATTCTGAAGCTAGTGACACAGCGCTACTTGTATTCTGACGCTGGTGACACAGTGCGACTTGTATTCAGATGCTGGTGACACAGTGCTCCTTGTATTCTGACGCTGGTGACAGAGTCCTACTTGGATTCAGACGCTGGTGACACAGTGCTACTTGTATTCTGATGCTGGGGTCACAGGGCTACTTGTATTCTGGCGCTGGTGACATTGCGACTTGTATTCTGACGCTGGTGACACAGCGCTACTTGTATTCTGATGCTGGTGACACAGTGCTACTTGTATTCTGAAGCTAGTGACACAGCGCTACTTGTATTCTGACGCTGGTGACACAGTGCGACTTGTATTCTGACGCTGGTGACACAGTGCTACTTGTATTCTGACGCTGGTGACAGAGTCCTACTTGTATTCAGACGCTGGTGACACAGTGCTACTTGTATTCTGATGCTGGGGTCACAGGGCTACTTGTATTCTGGCGCTGGTGACATTGCGACTTGTATTCTGACGCTGGTGACACAGCGCTACTTGTATTCTGATGCTGGTGACACAGCGCGACTTGTATTCTGATGCTGGTGTCACAGTGCTACTTGTATTCTGATGCTGGTGACAGAGTGCTACTTGTATTCTGACGCTGGTGACACAGTGCTACTTGTATTCTGATGCTGGTGACACAGTGCGACTTGTATTCTGACGCTGGTGACACAGTGCGACTTGTATTCTGATGCTGGTGACACAGTGCAACTTGTATTCTGACGCTGGTGACACAGTGCGACTTGTATTCTGACGCTGGTGACACAGTGCAACTTGTATTCTGACGCTGGTGACACAGTGCAACTTGTATTCTGACGCTGGTGACACAGTGCTACTTGTATTCTGATGCTGGTGTCACAGTGCTACTTGTATTCTGACGCTGGTGACACAGTGCTACTTGTATTCTGACGCTGGTGACACAGTGCGACTTGTATTCTGACGCTGGTGACACAGTGCTGCTTGTATTCTGGCGCTGGTGACACAGCGCTACTTGTATTCTGACGCTGGTGACACAGTGCGACTTGTATTCTGACGCTGATGACACAGTGCTACTTGTATTCTGACGCTGGTGACACAGTGCTACTTGTATTCTAACGCTCGTGTCACAGTGCTACTTCTATTCTGACGATGGTGATACAGTTCTACTTGTATTCTAACGCTGGTGACAGCGCGAGTTGTATTCTGACGCTGGTGTCACAGTGCTACTTGTATTCTGACGCTGGTGTCACACTGCTCCTTGTATTCTGACGCTGGTGACACAGTGCTACTTGTATTCTTACACTGGTGACAGCGCGACTTATATTCTGACGCTGGTGACACAGTGCTACTTGTATTCTGACGCTGGTGACACAGTGCTGCTTGTATTCTGGCGCTGGTGACACAGTGCGACTTGTATTCTGACGCTGGTGACACAGTGCGACTTGTATTCTGACGCTGATGACACAGTGCTACTTGTATTCTGACACTGGTGACACAGTGCTACTTGTATTCTAACGCTCGTGTCACAGTGCTACTTGTATTCTGACGATGGTGACACAGTTCTACTTGCATTCTAACGCTGGTGACAGCGCGAGTTGTATTCTGACGCTGGTGTCACAGTGCTACTTGTATTCGAACGCTGGTGACAGCGCGAGTTGTATTCTGACGCTGGTGTCACAGTGCTACTTGTATTCTGACGCTGGTGTCACAGTGCTACTTGTATTCTGACGCTGGTGACACAGTGCTACTTGTATTCTGACGCTGGTGTCACACTGCTACTTGTATTCTGACGCTGGTGACACAGTGCGACTTGTATTCTGATGCTGATGACACAGTGCGACTTGTATTCTGACGCTGGTGTCACAGTGCTACTTGTATTCTGACGCTGGTGACACAGTGCGACTTGCATTCTGACGCTGGTGTCACAGTGCGACTTGTATTCTGACGCTGGTGTCACAGTGCTACTTGTATTCTGACGCTGGTGTCACCCTGCTACTTGTATTCTGATGCTGGTGTCACAGTCCTACTTGTATTTGACGCTGGTGACACAGTGCTACTTTTATTCTGACGCTGGTGACACAGTGCTACTTGTATTCTGATGCTGGTGACACAGTGCAACTTTTATTCTGACGATGGTGACACAGTGCTACTTGTGTTCTGGCGCTGGTGACACATTGCTACTTGTATTCTGGCGCTGCTTCACAGTGCTACTTGTATTCTGACGCTGGTGACACAGTGCTACTTGTGTTCTGACGCTGGTGACACAGTGTTACTTGTATTCTGACGCTGGTGACACACTGCTACTTGTATTCTGACGCTGGTGTCACACTGCTACTTGTATTCTGACGCTGGTGACACAGTGCTACTTGTATTCTGATGCTGCTGTCACAGTGCTACTTGTATTCTGACACTGGTGACACAGTGCTACTTGTATTTGACGCTGTTGACACAGTGCTACTTGTATTCTGACGCTGGTGACACAGTGCTACTTGTATTCTGACGCTGGTGACACAGCGCTACTTGTATTCTGACGCTGGTGACACAGTGCTACTTGTATTTCGACGCTGGTGTCACAATGCTACTTGTATTCTGACGCTAGTGACACAGCGCTACTTGTATTCTGACGCTGGTGACACAGTGCGACTTGTATTCTGACGCTGGTGACACAGTGCTACTTGTATTCTGACGCTGGTGACACAGTGCTACTTGTATTCTGACGCTGGTGACACAGTGCTACTTGTGTTCTGACGCTGGTGACACAGTGCGACTTGTATTCTGACGCTGGTGACACAGGGCTACTTGTATTCTGACGCTGGTGATTTTGCGACTTGTATTCTGACGCTGGTGACACAGAGCTACTTGTATTCTGATGCTGGTGACACGGCGCGACTTGTATTCTGATGCTGGTGTCACAGCGCTACTTGTATTCTGATGCTTGTGACACGGCGCGACTTGTATTCTGATGCTGGTGTCACAGCGCTACTTGTATTCTGACGCTGGTGACACAGTGCGACTTGTATTCTGACGCTGGTGACACAGTGGTACTTGTATTCTGACACTGGTAACACAGTGCTACTTGTATTCTGACGCTGCTGACCCAGTGCTACTTGTATTCTGGCGCTGGTGACACAGTGCGACTTGTATTCTGACGCTGGTGACACAGTGCGACTTGTATTCTGACGCTGGTGACACAGTGCTACTTGTATTCTGATGCTGGTGACACAGTGCGACTTGTATTCTGACGCTGGTGACACAGTGCGACTTGTATTCTGATGCTGGTGACACAGTGCAACTTGTATTCTGACGCTGGTGACACAGTGCGACTTGTATTCTGACGCCGGTGACACAGTGCAACTGGTATTCCGACGCTGGTGTCACAATGCTACTTGTATTCCGACGCTGGTGCCACATTGCCTCTTGTATTCCGACGCTGGTGACACAGTGCTACTTGTATTCTGATGCTGGTGACACTGCGAGACTTGTATTCTGACGCTGGTGACACTGTGCTACTTGTATTCTGACGCTGGTGACAGAGCGAGACTTGTATTCTGACGCTGGTGACACAGTGCTACTTGTATTCCGACGCTGGTGTCACAATGCTACTTGTATTCTGACGCTAGTGACACAGTGCTACTTGTATTCTGACGCTGGTGACACAGTGCGACTTGTATTCTGACGCTGGTGACACAGTGCTACTTGTATTCTGACGCTGGTGACACAGTGCTACTTGTATTCTGACGCTGGTGACACAGTGCTACTTGTGTTCTGACGCTGGTGACACAGTGCGACTTGTATTCTGACGCTGGTGACACAGGGCTACTTGTATTCTGACGCTGGTGATTTTGCGACTTGTATTCTGACGCTGGTGACACAGAGCTACTTGTATTCTGATGCTGGTGACACGGCGCGACTTGTATTCTGATGCTGGTGTCACAGCGCTACTTGTATTCTGATGCTGGTGACACGGCGCGACATGTATTCTGATGCTGGTGTCACAGCGCTACTTGTATTCTGACGCTGGTGACACAGTGCGACTTGTATTCTGACGCTGGTGACACAGTGGTACTTGTATTCTGACACTGGTAACACAGTGCTACTTGTATTCTGACGCTGCTGACCCAGTGCTACTTGTATTCTGGCGCTGGTGACACAGTGCGACTTGTATTCTGACGCTGGTGACACAGTGCGACTTGTATTCTGACGCTGGTGACACAGTGCTACTTGTATTCTGATGCTGGTGACACAGTGCGACTTGTATTCTGACGCTGGTGACACAGTGCGACTTGTATTCTGATGCGGGTGACACAGTGCAACTTGTATTCTGACGCTGGTGACACAGTGCGACTTGTATTCTGACGCTGGTGACACAGTGCGACTTGTATTCTGACGCTGGTGACACAGTGCAACTTGTATTCTGACGCTGGTGACACAGTGCTACTTGTATTCTGATGCTGGTGTCACAGTGCTACTTGTATTCTGACGCTGGTGACACAGTGCTACTTGTATTCTGACGCTGGTGACACAGTGCTACTTGTATTCTGACGCTGGTGACACAGTGCAACTGGTGTTCCGACGCTGGTGTCACAATGCTACTTGTATTCCGACGCTGGTGCCACATTGCCTCTTGTATTCCGACGCTGGTGACACAGTGCTACTTGTATTCTGATGCTGGTGACACTGCGAGACTTGTATTCTGACGCTGGTGACACTGTGCTACTTGTATTCTGACGCTGGTGACAGAGCGAGACTTGTATTCTGACGCTGGTGTCACACTGCTACTTGTATTCTGACGCTGGTGTCACAGTGCTACTTGTATTCTGATGCTGGTGACACTGTGCTACTTGTATTCTGACGCTGGTGACACAGCGAGACTTGTATTCTGACGCTGGTGTCACACTGCTACTTGTATTCTGACGCTGGTGACACAGTGCTACTTGTATTCTGATGCTGGTGTCACAGTGCTACTTGTATTCTGACACTGGTGACACAGTGCTACTTGTATTTGACGCTGGTGACACAGTGCTACTTGTATTCTGACGCTGGTGACACAGTGCTACTTGTATTCTGACGCTGGTGATTTTGCGACTTGTATTCTAACGCTGGTGACACAGTGCGACTTGTATTCTGATGCTGGTGACACAGCGCGACTTGTATTCTGATGCTGGTGTCACAGTGCTACTTGTCTTCTGACGCTGGTGACACAGTGCTACTTGTATTCTGATGTTGGTGACACAGTGCGACTTGTATTCTGACGCTGGTGACACAGTGCTACTTGTATTCTGACACTGGTGACACAGTGCGACTTGTATTCTGACGCTGGTGACACAGTGCTACTTGTATTCTGACACTGGTAACACAGTGCTACTTGTATTCTGACGCTGCTGACCCAGTGCTACTTGTATTCTGGCGCTGTTGACAGCGCGACTTGTATTCCGACGCTGGTGTCACAATGCTACTTGTTTTCTGACGCTGGTGACACAGTGCTACTTGTATTCCGACGCTGGTGCCACAGTGCCTCTTGTATTCCGACGCTGGTGACACAGTGCTACTTGTATTCTGATGCTGGTGACACTACGAGACTTGTATTCTGACGCTGGTGACACTGTGCTACTTGTATTCTGACGCTGGTGACACAGCGAGACTTGTATTCTGACGCTGGTGTCACACTGCTACTTGTATTCTGACGCTGGTGTCACACTGCTACTTGTATTCTGACGCTGGTGACATAGTGCTACTTGTATTCTGATGCTGGTGTCACAGTGCTACTTGTATTCTGACGCTGGTGTCACAGTGCTACTTGTATTCTGACACTGGTGACACAGTGCTACTTGTATTTGACGCTGGTGACACAGTGCTACTTGTATTCTGACGCTGGTGACACAGTGCTACTTGTATTCTGACGCTGGTGACACAGCGCTACTTGTATTCTGACGCTGGTGACACAGTGCTGCTTGTATTCTGAAGCTGGTGACACAGTGCTACTTGTATTCTGAAGCTAGTGACACAGCGCTACTTGTATTCTGACGCTGGTGACACAGTGCGACTTGTATTCAGATGCTGGTGACACAGTGCTCCTTGTATTCTGACGCTGGTGACAGAGTCCTACTTGGATTCAGACGCTGGTGACACAGTGCTACTTGTATTCTGATGCTGGGGTCACAGGGCTACTTGTATTCTGGCGCTGGTGACATTGCGACTTGTATTCTGACGCTGGTGACACAGCGCTACTTGTATTCTGATGCTGGTGACACAGTGCTACTTGTATTCTGAAGCTAGTGACACAGCGCTACTTGTATTCTGACGCTGGTGACACAGTGCGACTTGTATTCTGACGCTGGTGACACAGTGCTACTTGTATTCTGACGCTGGTGACAGAGTCCTACTTGTATTCAGACGCTGGTGACACAGTGCTACTTGTATTCTGATGCTGGGGTCACAGGGCTACTTGTATTCTGGCGCTGGTGACATTGCGACTTGTATTCTGACGCTGGTGACACAGCGCTACTTGTATTCTGATGCTGGTGACACAGCGCGACTTGTATTCTGATGCTGGTGTCACAGTGCTACTTGTATTCTGACGCTGGTGACACGGTGCGACTTGTATTCTGGTGCTGGTGACACAGTGCGACTTGTAATCTGACGCTGGTGTCACAGTGCTACTTGTATTCTGACACTGGTGACAGCGCGACTTGTATTCTGACGCTGGTGACACAGTGCTACTTGTATTCTGACGCTGGTGACACAGCGCGATTTGTATTCTGACGCTGGTGACACAGCGCGACTTGTATTCTGACGCTGGTGACACAGCGCGACTTGTATTCTGGCGCTGGTGTGACAGTGCTACTTGTATTCTGACGCTGGTGACACAGTGCTACTTGTGTTCTGATGCTGGTGACACAGTGCTACTTGTATTCTGACGCTGGTGACACAGCGCTACTTGTATTCTGACGCTGGTGTCACAGTGCGACTTGTATCCTGATGCTGGTGTCACAGTGCTACTTGATTTCTGACGCTGGTGACACAGTGCTACTTGTATTCTGACGCTGCTGACACAGTGCTACTTGTATTCTGACGCTGGTGACACAGTGCGACTTGTATTCCGACGCTGGTGACACAGTGTTTCTTGTATTCTGACGCTGGTGACACAGTGCTACTTGTATTCTGACGCTGGTGACACAGCGAGACTTGTATTCTGACGCTGGTGTCACACTGCAACTTGTATTCTGACGCTGGTGTCACACTGCTACTTGTATTCTGACGCTGGGGACACAGTGCTACTTGTATTCTGACGCTGGTGACACAGCGAGACTTGTATTCTGACGCTGGTGTCACACTGCAACTTGTATTCTGACGCTGGTGTCACACTGCTACTTGTATTCTGACGCTGGGGACACAGTGCTACTTGTATTCTGATGCTGGTGTCACACTGCTACTTGTATTCTGACGCTGGTGACACAGTGCGACTTGTAGTCCGACGGTGGTGACACAGTGCTATGTGTATTCTGACGCTGGTGACACAGTGCTACTTGTATTCTGACGTTGGTGACACAGTGCTGCTTGTATTCTGGCGCTGTTGACACAGCGCTACTTGTATTCTGACGCTGGTGTCACACTGCTACTTGTATTCTGACGCTGGTGACACAGTGCCACTTGTATTCTGACGCTGGAGTCACAGTGCTGCTTGTATTCTGACGCTGTTGACACAGTGCTACTTGTATTCCGACGGTGGTGACACAGTGCTATGTGTATTCTGACGCTGGTGACACAGTGCTACTTGTATTCTGACGTTGGTGATACAGTGCTGCTTGTATTCTGGCACTGGTGACACAGCGCTACTTGTATTCTGACGCTGGTGTCACACTGCTACTTGTATTCTGACGCTGGTGTCACAGTGCTACTTGTATTCTGACGCTGGTGACACAGTGCCACTTGTATTCTGACACTGGTGTCACAGTGCTGCTTGTATTCTGACGCTGGTGACACAGTGCTACTTGTATTCTGACGCTAGTGACACAGCGCTACTTGTATTCTGACGCTGGTGACACAGTGCGACTTGTATTCTGACGCTGGTGACACAGTGCAACTTGTATTCTGACGCTGGTGACACAGTGCTACTTGTATTCTGACGCTGGTGACACAGTGCTACTTGTATTCAGACGCTGGTGACACAGTCCTACTTGTATTCTGACGCTGGTGACACAGTGCTACTTGTATTCTGACGCTGCTGACACAGTGCTACTTGTATCCTGATGCTGGTGTCACAGTGCTACTTGATTTCTGAAGCTGGTGACAGAGCGAGACTTGTATTCTGACGCTGGTGACACAGTGCTACTTGTATTCCGACGCTGGTGTCACAATGCTACTTGTATTCTGACGCTAGTGACACAGCGCTACTTGTATTCTGACGCTGGTGACACAGTGCGACTTGTATTCTGACGCTGGTGACACAGTGCTACTTGTATTCTGACGCTGGTGACACAGTGCTACTTGTATTCTGACGCTGGTGACACAGTGCTACTTGTGTTCTGACGCTGGTGACACAGTGCGACTTGTATTCTGACGCTGGTGACACAGGGCTACTTGTATTCTGACGCTGGTGATTTTGCGACTTGTATTCTGACGCTGGTGACACAGAGCTACTTGTATTCTGATGCTGGTGACACGGCGCGACTTGTATTCTGATGCTGGTGTCACAGGGCTACTTGTATTCTGACGCTGGTGACACGGCGCGACTTGTATTCTGATGCTGGTGTCACAGCGCTACTTGTATTCTGACGCTGGTGACACAGTGCGACTTGTATTCTGACGCTGGTGACACAGTGGTACTTGTATTCTGACACTGGTAACACAGTGCTACTTGTATTCTGACGCTGCTGACCCAGTGCTACTTGTATTCTGGCGCTGGTGACACAGTGCGACTTGTATTCTGACGCTGGTGACACAGTGCGACTTGTATTCTGACGCTGGTGACACAGTGCTACTTGTATTCTGATGCTGGTGACACAGTGCGACTTGTATTCTGACGCTGGTGACACAGTGCGACTTGTATTCTGATGCTGGTGACACAGTGCAACTTGTATTCTGACGCTGGTGACACAGTGCGACTTGTATTCTGACGCTGGTGACACAGTGCGACTTGTATTCTGACGCTGGTGACACAGTGCAACTTGTATTCTGACGCTGGTGACACAGTGCTACTTGCATTCTGATGCTGGTGTCACAGTGCTACTTGTATTCTGACGCTGGTGACACAGTGCTACTTGTATTCTGACGCTGGTGACACAGTGCTACTTGTATTCTGACGCTGGTGACACAGTGCAACTGGTATTCCGACGCTGGTGTCACAATGCTACTTGTATTCCGACGCTGGTGCCACATTGCCTCTTGTATTCCGACGCTGGTGACACAGTGCTACTTGTATTCTGATGCTGGTGACACTGCGAGACTTGTATTCTGACGCTGGTGACACTGTGCTACTTGTATTCTGACGCTGGTGACAGAGCGAGACTTGTATTCTGACGCTGGTGTCACACTGCTACTTGTATTCTGACGCTGGTGTCACAGTGCTACTTGTATTCTGATGCTGGTGACACTGTGCTACTTGTATTCTGACGCTGGTGACACAGCGAGACTTGTATTCTGACGCTGGTGTCACACTGCTACTTGTATTCTGACGCTGGTGACACAGTGCTACTTGTATTCTGATGCTGGTGTCACAGTGCTACTTGTATTCTGACACTGGTGACACAGTGCTACTTGTATTTGACGCTGGTGACACAGTGCTACTTGTATTCTGACGCTGGTGACGCAGTGCTACTTGTATTCTGACGCTGGTGATTTTGCGACTTGTATTCTAACGCTGGTGACACAGTGCGACTTGTATTCTGATGCTGGTGACACAGCGCGACTTGTATTCTGATGCTGGTGTCACAGTGCTACTTGTCTTCTGACGCTGGTGACACAGTGCTACTTGTATTCTGATGTTGGTGACACAGTGCGACTTGTATTCTGACGCTGGTGACACAGTGCTACTTGTATTCTGACACTGGTGACACAGTGCGACTTGTATTCTGACGCTGGTGACACAGTGCTACTTGTATTCTGACACTGGTAACACAGTGCTACTTGTATTCTGACGCTGCTGACCCAGTGCTACTTGTATTCTGGCGCTGTTGACACAGTGCTACTTGTATTCTGGCACTGCTTCACAGTGCGACTTGTATTCCGACGCTGGTGTCACAATGCTACTTGTATTCTGACGCT
This sequence comes from Scyliorhinus torazame, assembly GCF_047496885.1. NCBI lineage: Eukaryota > Metazoa > Chordata > Chondrichthyes > Carcharhiniformes > Scyliorhinidae > Scyliorhinus > Scyliorhinus torazame. Next base: position 10,642,252 of record NC_092713.1, read on the forward strand.
GGTGACACAGTGCTACTTGTATTCCGACGCTGGTGCCACAGTGCCTCTTGTATTCCGACGCTGGTGACACAGTGCTACTTGTATTCTGATGCTGGTGACACTACGAGACTTGTATTCTGACGCTGGTGACACTGTGCTACTTGTATTCTGACGCTGGTGACACAGCGAGACTTGTATTCTGACGCTGGTGTCACACTGCTACTTGTATTCTGACGCTGGTGTCACACTGCTACTTGTATTCTGACGCTGGTGACACAGTGCTACTTGTATTCTGATGCTGGTGTCACAGTGCTACTTGTATTCTGACGCTGGTGTCACAGTGCTACTTGTATTCTGACACTGGTGACACAGTGCTACTTGTATTTGACGCTGGTGACACAGTGCTACTTGTATTCTGACGCTGGTGACACAGCGCTACTTGTATTCTGACGCTGGTGACACAGTGCTGCTTGTATTCTGACGCTGGTGACACAGTGCTACTTGTATTCTGAAGCTAGTGACACAGCGCTACTTGTATTCTGACGCTGGTGACACAGTGCGACTTGTATTCAGACGCTGGTGACACAGTGCTCCTTGTATTCTGACGCTGGTGACAGAGTCCTACTTGGATTCAGACGCTGGTGACACAGTGCTACTTGTATTCTGATGCTGGGGTCACAGGGCTACTTGTATTCTGGCGCTGGTGACATTGCGACTTGTATTCTGACGCTGGTGACACAGCGCTACTTGTATTCTGATGCTGGTGACACAGCGCGACTTGTATTCTGATGCTGGTGTCACAGTGCTACTTGTATTCTGACGCTGGTGACACGGTGCGACTTGTATTCTGGTGCTGGTGACACAGTGCGACTTGTAATCTGACGCTGGTGACACAGTGCTACTTGTATTCTGATGCTGGTGTCACAGTGCTACTTGTATTCTGACACTGGTGACAGCGCGACTTGTATTCTGACGCTGGTGACACAGTGCTACTTGTATTCTGACGCTGGTGACACAGCGCGATTTGTATTCTGACGCTGGTGACACAGCGCGACTTGTATTCTGACGCTGGTGACAGCGCGACTTGTATTCTGGCGCTGGTGTGACAGTGCTACTTGTATTCTGACGCTGGTGACACAGTGCTACTTGTGTTCTGATGCTGGTGACACACTGCTACTTGTATTCTGACGCTGGTGTCACACTGCTACTTGTATTCTGACGCTGGTGACACAGTGCTACTTGTATTCTGATGCTGGTGTCACAGTGCTACTTGTATTCTGACGCTGGTGTCACAGTGCTACTTGTATTCTGACACTGGTGACACAGTGCTACTTGTATTTGACGCTGGTGACACAGTGCTACTTGTATTCTGACGCTGGTGACACAGTGCTACTTGTATTCTGACGCTGGTGACACATCGCTACTTGTATTCTGACGCTGGTGACACAGTGCTGCTTGTATTCTGACGCTGGTGACACAGTGCGACTTGTATTCTGACGCTGGTGACACAGTGCTACTTGTATTCTGACGCTGGTGACAGAGTCCTACTTGTATTCAGACGCTGGTGACACAGTGCTACTTGTATTCTGATGCTGGGGTCACAGGGCTACTTGTATTCTGGCGCTGGTGACATTGCGACTTGTATTCTGACGCTGGTGACACAGCGCTACTTGTATTCTGATGCTGGTGACACAGCGCGACTTGTATTCTGATGCTGGTGTCACAGTGCTACTTGTATTCTGACGCTGGTGACACGGTGCGACTTGTATTCTGGTGCTGGTGACACAGTGCGACTTGTAATCTGACGCTGGTGCCACAGTGCTACTTGTATTCTGATGCTGGTGTCAGAGTGCTACTTGTATTCTGACACTGGTGACAGCGCGACTTGTATTCTGACGCTGGTGACACAGTGCTACTTGTATTCTGACGCTGGTGACACAGCGCGATTTGTATTCTGACGCTGGTGACACAGCGCGACTTGTATTCTGACGCTGGTGACACAGCGCGACTTGTATTCTGGCGCTGGTGTGACAGTGCTACTTGTATTCTGACGCTGGTGACACAGTGCTACTTGTGTTCTGATGCTGGTGACACAGTGCTACTTGTATTCTGACGCTGGTGACACAGCGCTACTTGTATTCTGACGCTGGTGTCACAGTGCGACTTGTATCCTGATGCTGGTGTCACAGTGCTACTTGATTTCTGACGCTGGTGACACAGTGCTACTTGTATTCTGACGCTGCTGACACAGTGCTACTTGTATTCTGACGCTGGTGACACAGTGCGACTTGTATTCCGACGCTGGTGACACAGTGCTACTTGTATTCCGACGGTGGTGACACAGTGCTATGTGTATTCTGACGCTGGTGACACAGTGCTACTTGTATTCTGACGTTGGTGACACAGTGCTGCTTGTATTCTGGCGCTGTTGACACAGCGCTACTTGTATTCTGACGCTGGTGTCACACTGCTGCTTGTATTCTGACGCTGGTGACACAGTGCCACTTGTATTCTGACACTGGTAACACAGTGCTACTTGTATTCTGACGCTGCTGACCCAGTGCTACTTGTATTCTGGCGCTGGTGACACAGTGCGACTTGTATTCTGACGCTGGTGACACAGTGCGCCTTGTATTCTGACGCTGGTGACACAGTGCTACTTGTATTCTGATGCTGGTGACACAGTGCGACTTGTATTCTGACGCTGGTGACACAGTGCGACTTGTATTCTGATGCGGGTGACACAGTGCAACTTGTATTCTGACGCTGGTGACACAGTGCGACTTGTATTCTGACGCTGGTGACACAGTGCGACTTGTATTCTGACGCTGGTGACACAGTGCAACTTGTATTCTGACGCTGGTGACACAGTGCTACTTGTATTCTGATGCTGGTGTCACAGTGCTACTTGTATTCTGACGCTGGTGACACAGTGCTACTTGTATTCTGACGCTGGTGACACAGTGCTACTTGTATTCTGACGCTGGTGACACAGTGCAACTGGTATTCCGACGCTGGTGTCACAATGCTACTTGTATTCCGACGCTGGTGCCACATTGCCTCTTGTATTCCGACGCTGGTGACACAGTGCTACTTGTATTCTGATGCTGGTGACACTGCGAGACTTGTATTCTGACGCTGGTGACACTGTGCTACTTGTATTCTGACGCTGGTGACAGAGCGAGACTTGTATTCTGACGCTGGTGTCACACTGCTACTTGTATTCTGACGCTGGTGTCACAGTGCTACTTGTATTCTGATGCTGGTGACACTGTGCTACTTGTATTCTGACGCTGGTGACACAGCGAGACTTGTATTCTGACGCTGGTGTCACACTGCTACTTGTATTCTGACGCTGGTGTCACACTGCTACTTGTATTCTGACGCTGGTGACACAGTGCTACTTGTATTCTGATGCTGGTGTCACAGTGCTACTTGTATTCTGACACTGGTGACACAGTGCTACTTGTATTTGACGCTGGTGACACAGTGCTACTTGTATTCTGACGCTGGTGACACAGTGCTACTTGTATTCTGACGCTGGTGATTTTGCGACTTGTATTCTAACGCTGGTGACACAGTGCGACTTGTATTCTGATGCTGGTGACACAGCGCGACTTGTATTCTGATGCTGGTGTCACAGTGCTACTTGTCTTCTGACGCTGGTGACACAGTGCTACTTGTATTCTGATGTTGGTGACACAGTGCGACTTGTATTCTGACGCTGGTGACACAGTGCTACTTGTATTCTGACACTGGTGACACAGTGCGACTTGTATTCTGACGCTGGTGACACAGTGCTACTTGTATTCTGACACTGGTAACACAGTGCTACTTGTATTCTGACGCTGCTGACCCAGTGCTACTTGTATTCTGGCGCTGTTGACAGCGCGACTTGTATTCCGACGCTGGTGTCACAATGCTACTTGTTTTCTGACGCTGGTGACACAGTGCTACTTGTATTCCGACGCTGGTGCCACAGTGCCTCTTGTATTCCGATGCTGGTGACACAGTGCTACTTGTATTCTGATGCTGGTGGCACTACGAGACTTGTATTCTGACGCTGGTGACACTGTGCTACTTGTATTCTGACGCTGGTGACACAGCGAGACTTGTATTCTGACGCTGGTGTCACACTGCTACTTGTATTCTGACGCTGGTGTCACACTGCTACTTGTATTCTGACGCTGGTGACACAGTGCTACTTGTATTCTGATGCTGGTGTCACAGTGCTACTTGTATTCTGACGCTGGTGTCACAGTGCTACTTGTATTCTGACACTGGTGACACAGTGCTACTTGTATTTGACGCTGGTGACACAGTGCTACTTGTATTCTGACGCTGGTGACACAGTGCTACTTGTATTCTGACGCTGGTGACACAGCGCTACTTGTATTCTGACGCTGGTGACACAGTGCTGCTTGTATTCTGAAGCTGGTGACACAGTGCTACTTGTATTCTGAAGCTAGTGACACAGCGCTACTTGTATTCTGACGCTGGTGACACAGTGCGACTTGTATTCAGATGCTGGTGACACAGTGCTCCTTGTATTCTGACGCTGGTGACAGAGTCCTACTTGGATTCAGACGCTGGTGACACAGTGCTACTTGTATTCTGATGCTGGGGTCGCAGGGCTACTTGTATTCTGGCGCTGGTGACATTGCGACTTGTATTCTGACGCTGGTGACACAGCGCTACTTGTATTCTGATGCTGGTGACACAGTGCTACTTGTATTCTGAAGCTAGTGACACAGCGCTACTTGTATTCTGACGCTGGTGACACAGTGCGACTTGTATTCTGACGCTGGTGACACAGTGCTACTTGTATTCTGACGCTGGTGACAGAGTCCTACTTGTATTCAGACGCTGGTGACACAGTGCTACTTGTATTCTGATGCTGGGGTCACAGGGCTACTTGTATTCTGGCGCTGGTGACATTGCGACTTGTATTCTGACGCTGGTGACACAGCGCTACTTGTATTCTGATGCTGGTGACACAGCGCGACTTGTATTCTGATGCTGGTGTCACAGTGCTACTTGTATTCTGACGCTGGTGACACGGTGCGACTTGTATTCTGGTGCTGGTGACACAGTGCGACTTGTAATCTGACGCTGGTGCCACAGTGCTACTTGTATTCTGATGCTGGTGTCAGAGTGCTACTTGTATTCTGACACTGGTGACAGCGCGACTTGTATTCTGACGCTGGTGACACAGTGCTACTTGTATTCTGACGCTGGTGACACAGCGCGATTTGTATTCTGACGCTGGTGACACAGCGCGACTTGTATTCTGACGCTGGTGACACAGCGCGACTTGTATTCTGGCGCTGGTGTGACAGTGCTACTTGTATTCTGACGCTGGTGACACAGTGCTACTTGTGTTCTGATGCTGGTGACACAGTGCTACTTGTATTCTGACGCTGGTGACACAGCGCTACTTGTATTCTGACGCTGGTGTCACAGTGCGACTTGTATCCTGATGCTGGTGTCACAGTGCTACTTGATTTCTGACGCTGGTGACACAGTGCTACTTGTATTCTGACGCTGCTGACACAGTGCTACTTGTATTCTGACGCTGGTGACACAGTGCGACTTGTATTCCAACGCTGGTGACACAGTGTTTCTTGTATTCTGACGCTGGTGACACAGTGCTACTTGTATTCTGACGCTGGTGACACAGCGAGACTTGTATTCTGACGCTGGTGTCACACTGCAACTTGTATTCTGACGCTGGTGTCACACTGCTACTTGTATTCTGACGCTGGGGACACAGTGCTACTTGTATTCTGACGCTGGTGACACAGCGAGACTTGTATTCTGACGCTGGTGTCACACTGCAACTTGTATTCTGACGCTGGTGTCACACTGCTACTTGTATTCTGACGCTGGGGACACAGTGCTACTTGTATTCTGATGCTGGTGTCACACTGCTACTTGTATTCTGACGCTGGTGACACAGTGCGACTTGTAGTCCGACGGTGGTGACACAGTGCTATGTGTATTCTGACGCTGGTGACACAGTGCTACTTGTATTCTGACGTTGGTGACACAGTGCTGCTTGTATTCTGGCGCTGTTGACACAGCGCTACTTGTATTCTGACGCTGGTGTCACACTGCTACTTGTATTCTGACGCTGGTGACACAGTGCCACTTGTATTCTGACGCTGGAGTCACAGTGCTGCTTGTATTCTGACGCTGGTGACACAGTGCTACTTGTATTCCGACGGTGGTGACACAGTGCTATGTGTATTCTGACGCTGGTGACACAGTGCTACTTGTATTCTGACGTTGGTGATACAGTGCTGCTTGTATTCTGGCACTGGTGACACAGCGCTACTTGTATTCTGACGCTGGTGTCACACTGCTACTTGTATTCTGACGCTGGTGTCACAGTGCTACTTGTATTCTGACGCTGGTGACACAGTGCCACTTGTATTCTGACACTGGTGTCACAGTGCTGCTTGTATTCTGACGCTGGTGACACAGTGCTACTTGTATTCTGACGCTGGTGACACAGTGCTACTTGTATTCAGACGCTGGTGACACAGTCCTACTTGTATTCTGACGCTGGTGACACAGTGCTACTTGTATTCTGACGCTGCTGACACAGTGCTACTTGTATCCTGATGCTGGTGTCACAGTGCTACTTGATTTCTGAAGCTGGTGACAGAGCGAGACTTGTATTCTGACGCTGGTGACACAGTGCTACTTGTATTCCGACGCTGGTGTCACAATGCTACTTGTATTCTGACGCTAGTGACACAGCGCTACTTGTATTCTGACGCTGGTGACACAGTGCGACTTGTATTCTGACGCTGGTGACACAGTGCTACTTGTATTCTGACGCTGGTGACACAGTGCTACTTGTATTCTGACGCTGGTGACACAGTGCTACTTGTGTTCTGACGCTGGTGACACAGTGCGACTTGTATTCTGACGCTGGTGACACAGGGCTACTTGTATTCTGACGCTGGTGATTTTGCGACTTGTATTCTGACGCTGGTGACACAGAGCTACTTGTATTCTGATGCTGGTGACATGGCGCGACTTGTATTCTGATGCTGGTGTCACAGCGCTCCTTGTATTCTGACGCTGGTGACACGGCGCGACTTGTATTCTGATGCTGGTGTCACAGCGCTACTTGTATTCTGACGCTGGTGACACAGTGCGACTTGTATTCTGACGCTGGTGACACAGTGGTACTTGTATTCTGACACTGGTAACACAGTGCTACTTGTATTCTGACGCTGCTGACCCAGTGCTACTTGTATTCTGGCGCTGGTGACACAGTGCGACTTGTATTCTGACGCTGGTGACACAGTGCGACTTGTATTCTGACGCTGGTGACACAGTGCTACTTGTATTCTGATGCTGGTGACACAGTGCGACTTGTATTCTGACGCTGGTGACACAGTGCGACTTGTATTCTGATGCTGGTGACACAGTGCAACTTGTATTCTGACGCTGGTGACACAGTGCGACTTGTATTCTGACGCTGGTGACACAGTGCGACTTGTATTCTGACGCTGGTGACACAGTGCAACTTGTATTCTGACGCTGGTGACACAGTGCTACTTGCATTCTGATGCTGGTGTCACAGTGCTACTTGTATTCTGACGCTGGTGACACAGTGCTACTTGTATTCTGACGCTGGTGACACAGTGCTACTTGTATTCTGACGCTGGTGACACAGTGCAACTGGTATTCCGACGCTGGTGTCACAATGCTACTTGTATTCCGACGCTGGTGCCACATTGCCTCTTGTATTCCGACGCTGGTGACACAGTGCTACTTGTATTCTGATGCTGGTGACACTGCGAGACTTGTATTCTGACGCTGGTGACACTGTGCTACTTGTATTCTGACGCTGGTGACAGAGCGAGACTTGTATTCTGACGCTGGTGTCACACTGCTACTTGTATTCTGACGCTGGTGTCACAGTGCTACTTGTATTCTGATGCTGGTGACACTGTGCTACTTGTATTCTGACGCTGGTGACACAGCGAGACTTGTATTCTGACGCTGGTGTCACACTGCTACTTGTATTCTGACGCTGGTGACACAGTGCTACTTGTATTCTGATGCTGGTGTCACAGTGCTACTTGTATTCTGACACTGGTGACACAGTGCTACTTGTATTTGACGCTGGTGACACAGTGCTACTTGTATTCTGACGCTGGTGACGCAGTGCTACTTGTATTCTGACGCTGGTGATTTTGCGACTTGTATTCTAACGCTGGTGACACAGTGCGACTTGTATTCTGATGCTGGTGACACAGCGCGACTTGTATTCTGATGCTGGTGTCACAGTGCTACTTGTCTTCTGACGCTGGTGACACAGTGCTACTTGTATTCTGATGTTGGTGACACAGTGCGACTTGTATTCTGACGCTGGTGACACAGTGCTACTTGTATTCTGACACTGGTGACACAGTGCGACTTGTATTCTGACGCTGGTGACACAGTGCTACTTGTATTCTGACACTGGTAACACAGTGCTACTTGTATTCTGACGCTGCTGACCCAGTGCTACTTGTATTCTGGCGCTGTTGACACAGTGCTACTTGTATTCTGGCACTGCTTCACAGTGCGACTTGTATTCCGACGCTGGTGTCACAATGCTACTTGTATTCTGACGCTGGTGACACAGTGCTACTTGTATTCCGACGCTGGTGCCACAGTGCCTCTTGTATTCCGACGCTGGTGACACAGTGCTACTTGTATTCTGATGCTGGTGACACTACGAGACTTGTATTCTGACGCTGGTGACACTGTGCTACTTGTATTCTGACGCTGGTGACACAGCGAGACTTGTATTCTGACGCTGGTGTCACACTGCTACTTGTATTCTGACGCTGGTGTCACACTGCTACTTGTATTCTGACGCTGGTGACACAGTGCTACTTGTATTCTGATGCTGGTGTCACAGTGCTACTTGTATTCTGACGCTGGTGTCACAGTGCTACTTGTATTCTGACACTGGTGACACAGTGCTACTTGTATTTGACGCTGGTGACACAGTGCTACTTGTATTCTGACGCTGGTGACACAGCGCTACTTGTATTCTGACGCTGGTGACACAGTGCTGCTTGTATTCTGACGCTGGTGACACAGTGCTACTTGTATTCTGAAGCTAGTGACACAGCGCTACTTGTATTCTGACGCTGGTGACACAGTGCGACTTGTATTCAGACGCTGGTGACACAGTGCTCCTTGTATTCTGACGCTGGTGACAGAGTCCTACTTGGATTCAGACGCTGGTGACACAGTGCTACTTGTATTCTGATGCTGGGGTCACAGGGCTACTTGTATTCTGGCGCTGGTGACATTGCGACTTGTATTCTGACGCTGGTGACACAGCGCTACTTGTATTCTGATGCTGGTGACACAGCGCGACTTGTATTCTGATGCTGGTGTCACAGTGCTACTTGTATTCTGACGCTGGTGACACGGTGCGACTTGTATTCTGGTGCTGGTGACACAGTGCGACTTGTAATCTGACGCTGGTGACACAGTGCTACTTGTATTCTGATGCTGGTGTCACAGTGCTACTTGTATTCTGACACTGGTGACAGCGCGACTTGTATTCTGACGCTGGTGACACAGTGCTACTTGTATTCTGACGCTGGTGACACAGCGCGATTTGTATTCTGACGCTGGTGACACAGCGCGACTTGTATTCTGACGCTGGTGACAGCGCGACTTGTATTCTGGCGCTGGTGTGACAGTGCTACTTGTATTCTGACGCTGGTGACACAGTGCTACTTGTGTTCTGATGCTGGTGACACACTGCTACTTGTATTCTGACGCTGGTGTCACACTGCTACTTGTATTCTGACGCTGGTGACACAGTGCTACTTGTATTCTGATGCTGGTGTCACAGTGCTACTTGTATTCTGACGCTGGTGTCACAGTGCTACTTGTATTCTGACACTGGTGACACAGTGCTACTTGTATTTGACGCTGGTGACACAGTGCTACTTGTATTCTGACGCTGGTGACACAGTGCTACTTGTATTCTGACGCTGGTGACACATCGCTACTTGTATTCTGACGCTGGTGACACAGTGCTGCTTGTATTCTGACGCTGGTGACACAGTGCTACTTGTATTCTGAAGCTAGTGACACAGCGCTACTTGTATTCTGACGCTGGTGACACAGTGCGACTTGTATTCTGACGCTGGTGACACAGTGCTACTTGTATTCTGACGCTGGTGACAGAGTCCTACTTGTATTCAGACGCTGGTGACACAGTGCTACTTGTATTCTGATGCTGGGGTCACAGGGCTACTTGTATTCTGGCGCTGGTGACATTGCGACTTGTATTCTGACGCTGGTGACACAGCGCTACTTGTATTCTGATGCTGGTGACACAGCGCGACTTGTATTCTGATGCTGGTGTCACAGTGCTACTTGTATTCTGACGCTGGTGACACGGTGCGACTTGTATTCTGGTGCTGGTGACACAGTGCGACTTGTAATCTGACGCTGGTGCCACAGTGCTACTTGTATTCTGATGCTGGTGTCAGAGTGCTACTTGTATTCTGACACTGGTGACAGCGCGACTTGTATTCTGACGCTGGTGACACAGTGCTACTTGTATTCTGACGCTGGTGACACAGCGCGATTTGTATTCTGACGCTGGTGACACAGCGCGACTTGTATTCTGACGCTGGTGACACAGCGCGACTTGTATTCTGGCGCTGGTGTGACAGTGCTACTTGTATTCTGACGCTGGTAACACAGTGCTACTTGTGTTCTGATGCTGGTGACACAGTGCTACTTGTATTCTGACGCTGGTGACACAGCGCTACTTGTATTCTGACGCTGGTGTCACAGTGCGACTTGTATCCTGATGCTGGTGTCACAGTGCTACTTGATTTCTGACGCTGGTGACACAGTGCTACTTGTATTCTGACGCTGCTGACACAGTGCTACTTGTATTCTGACGCTGGTGACACAGTGCGACTTGTATTCCGACGCTGGTGACACAGTGCTACTTGTATTCCGACGGTGGTGACACAGTGCTATGTGTATTCTGACGCTGGTGACACAGTGCTACTTGTATTCTGACGTTGGTGACACAGTGCTGCTTGTATTCTGGCGCTGTTGACACAGCGCTACTTGTATTCTGACGCTGGTGTCACACTGCTACTTGTATTCTGACGCTGGTGACACAGTGCCACTTGTATTCTGACGCTGGAGTCACAGTGCTGCTTGTATTCTGACGCTGGTGACACAGTGCTACTTGTATTCCGACGGTGGTGACACAGTGCTATGTGTATTCTGACGCTGGTGACACAGTGCTACTTGTATTCTGACGTTGGTGACACAGTGCTGCTTGTATTCTGGCACTGGTGACACAGCGCTACTTGTATTCTGACGCTGGTGTCACACTGCTACTTGTATTCTGACGCTGGTGTCACAGTGCTACTTGTATTCTGACGCTGGTGACACAGTGCCACTTGTATTCTGACACTGGTGTCACAGTGCTGCTTGTATTCTGACGCTGGTGACACAGTGCTACTTGTATTCTGACGCTAGTGACACAGCGCTACTTGTATTCTGACGCTGGTGACACAGAGCGACTTGTATTCTGACGCTGGTGACACAGTGCTACTTGTATTCTGACGCTGGTGACACAGTGCTACTTGTATTCAGACGCTGGTGACACAGTCCTACTTGTATTCTGACGCTGGTGACACAGTGCTACTTGTATTCTGACGCTGCTGACACAGTGCTACTTGTATCCTGATGCTGGTGTCACAGTGCTACTTGATTTCTGAAGCTGGTGACACAGTGCTACTTGTATTCTGACGCTGCTGACACAGTGCTACTTGTATTCTGACGCTGGTGACACAGTGCGACTTGTATTCCGACGCTGGTGACACAGTGCAACTTGTATTCTGATGCTGGTGACACAGTGCTACTTGTATTCTGACGCTGGTGACACAGCGAGACTTGTATTCTGACGCTGGTGTCACACTGCTACTTGTATTCTGACGCTGGTGTCACACTGCTACTTGTATTCTGACGCTGGTGTCACACTGCTACTTGTATTCTGACGCTGGTGACACAGTGCTACTTGTATTCTGATGCTGGTGTCACACTGCTACTTGTATTCTGACGCTGGTGACACAGTGCTACTTGTATTCCGACGGTGGTGACACAGTGCTACGTGTATTCTGACGCTGGTGACACAGTGCTACTTGTATTCTGACGCTGGTGACACAGTGCTGCTTGTATTCTGGCGCTGTTGACACAGCGCTACTTGTATTCTGACGCTGGTGACACAGTGCGACTTGTATTCTGACGCTGATGACACAGTGCTACTTGTATTCTGACGCTGGTGACACAGTGCTACTTGTATTCTAACGCTCGTGTCACAGTGCTACTTGTATTCTGACGATGGTGATACAGTTCTACTTGTATTCTAACGCTGGTGACAGCGCGAGTTGTATTCTGACGCTGGTGACACAGTGCTACTTGTATTCTAACGCTGGTGACAGCGCGAGTTGTATTCTGACGCTGGTGTCACAGTGCTACTTGTATTCTAACGCTGGTGACAGCGCGAGTTGTATTCTGACGCTGGTGTCACAGTGCTACTTGTATTCTGACGCTGCTGACCCAGTGCTACTTGTATTCTGGCGCTGGTGACACAGTGCGACTTGTATTCTGACGCTGGTGACACAGTGCGACTTGTATTCTGACGCTGGTGACACAGTGCTACTTGTATTCTGATGATGGTGACACAGTGCGACTTGTATTCTGACGCTGGTGACACAGTGCGACTTGTATTCTGATGCTGGTGACACAGTGCAACTTGTATTCTGACGCTGGTGACACAGTGCGACTTGTATTCTGACGCTGGTGACACAGTGCGACTTGTATTCTGACGCTGGTGACACAGTGCAACTTGTATTCTGACGCTGGTGACACAGTGCTACTTGTATTCTGATGCTGGTGTCACAGTGCTACTTGTATTCTGACGCTGGTGACACAGTGCTACTTGTATTCTGACGCTGGTGACACAGTGCTACTTGTATTCTGACGCTGGTGACACAGTGCAACTGGTATTCCGACGCTGGTGTCACAATGCTACTTGTATTCCGACGCTGGTGCCACATTGCCTCTTGTATTCCGACGCTGGTGACACAGTGCTACTTGTATTCTGATGCTGGTGACACTGCGAGACTTGTATTCTGACGCTGGTGACACTGTGCTACTTGTATTCTGACGCTGGTGACAGAGCGAGACTTGTATTCTGACGCTGGTGTCACACTGCTACTTGTATTCTGACGCTGGTGTCACAGTGCTACTTGTATTCTGATGCTGGTGACACTGTGCTACTTGTATTCTGACGCTGGTGACACAGCGAGACTTGTATTCTGACGCTGGTGTCACACTGCTACTTGTATTCTGACGCTGGTGACACAGTGCTACTTGTATTCTGATGCTGGTGTCACAGTGCTACTTGTATTCTGACACTGGTGACACAGTGCTACTTGTATTTGACGCTGGTGACACAGTGCTACTTGTATTCTGACGCTCGTGACACAGTGCTACTTGTATTCTGACGCTGGTGATTTTGCGACTTGTATTCTAACGCTGGTGACACAGTGCGACTTGTATTCTGATGCTGGTGACACAGCGCGACTTGTATTCTGATGCTGGTGTCACAGTGCTACTTGTCTTCTGACGCTGGTGACACAGTGCTACTTGTATTCTGATGTTGGTGACACAGTGCGACTTGTATTCTGACGCTGGTGACACAGTGCTACTTGTATTCTGACACTGGTGACACAGTGCGACTTGTATTCTGACGCTGGTGACACAGTGCTACTTGTATTCTGACACTGGTAACACAGTGCTACTTGTATTCTGACGCTGCTGACCCAGTGCTACTTGTATTCTGGCGCTGTTGACACAGTGCTACTTGTATTCTGGCACTGCTTCACAGTGCGACTTGTATTCCGACGCTGGTGTCACAATGCTACTTGTATTCTGACGCTGGTGACACAGTGCTACTTGTATTCCGACGCTGGTGCCACAGTGCCTCTTGTATTCCGACGCTGGTGACACAGTGCTACTTGTATTCTGATGCTGGTGACACTACGAGACTTGTATTCTGACGCTGGTGACACTGTGCTACTTGTATTCTGACGCTGGTGACACAGCGAGACTTGTATTCTGACGCTGGTGTCACACTGCTACTTGTATTCTGACGCTGGTGTCACACTGCTACTTGTATTCTGACGCTGGTGACACAGTGCTACTTGTATTCTGATGCTGGTGTCACAGTGCTACTTGTATTCTGACGCTGGTGTCACAGTGCTACTTGTATTCTGACACTGGTGACACAGTGCTACTTGTATTTGACGCTGGTGACACAGTGCTACTTGTATTCTGACGCTGGTGACACAGTGCTACTTGTATTCTGACGCTGGTGACACAGCGCTACTTGTATTCTGACGCTGGTGACACAGTGCTGCTTGTATTCTGACGCTGGTGACACAGTGCTACTTGTATTCTGAAGCTAGTGACACAGCGCTACTTGTATTCTGACGCTGGTGACACAGTGCGACTTGTATTCAGACGCTAGTGACACAGTGCTCCCTGTATTCTGACGCTGGTGACAGAGTCCTACTTGGATTCAGACGCTGGTGACACAGTGCTACTTGTATTCTGATGCTGGGGTCACAGGGCTACTTGTATTCTGGCGCTGGTGACATTGCGACTTGTATTCTGACGCTAGTGACACAGCGCTACTTGTATTCTGATGCTGGTGACACAGCGCGACTTGTATTCTGATGCTGGTGTCACAGTGCTACTTGTATTCTGACGCTGGTGACACGGTGCGACTTGTATTCTGGTGCTGGTGACACAGTGCGACTTGTAATCTGACGCTGGTGACACAGTGCTACTTGTATTCTGATGCTGGTGTCACAGTGCTACTTGTATTCTGACACTGGTGACAGCGCGACTTGTATTCTGACGCTGGTGACACAGTGCTACTTGTATTCTGACGCTGGTGACACAGCGCGATTTGTATTCTGACGCTGGTGACACAGCGCGACTTGTATTCTGACGCTGGTGACAGCGCGACTTGTATTCTGGCGCTGGTGTGACAGTGCTACTTGTATTCTGACGCTGGTGACACAGTGCTACTTGTGTTCTGATGCTGGTGACACACTGCTACTTGTATTCTGACGCTGGTGTCACACTGCTACTTGTATTCTGACGCTGGTGACACAGTGCTACTTGTATTCTGATGCTGGTGACACTGCGAGACTTGTATTCTGACGCTGGTGACACTGTGCTACTTGTATTCTGACGCTGGTGACAGAGCGAGACTTGTATTCTGACGCTGGTGTCACACTGCTACTTGTATTCTGACGCTGGTGTCACAGTGCTACTTGTATTCTGATGCTGGTGACACTGTGCTACTTGTATTCTGACGCTGGTGACACAGCGAGACTTGTATTCTGACGCTGGTGTCACACTGCTACTTGTATTCTGACGCTGGTGACACAGTGCTACTTGTATTCTGATGCTGGTGTCACAGTGCTACTTGTATTCTGACACTGGTGACACAGTGCTACTTGTATTTGACGCTGGTGACACAGTGCTACTTGTATTCTGACGCTGGTGACACAGTGCTACTTGTATTCTGACGCTGGTGATTTTGCGACTTGTATTCTAACGCTGGTGACACAGTGCGACTTGTATTCTGATGCTGGTGACACAGCGCGACTTGTATTCTGATGCTGGTGTCACAGTGCTACTTGTCTTCTGACGCTGGTGACACAGTGCTACTTGTATTCTGATGTTGGTGACACAGTGCGACTTGTATTCTGACGCTGGTGACACAGTGCTACTTGTATTCTGACACTGGTGACACAGTGCGACTTGTATTCTGACGCTGGTGACACAGTGCTACTTGTATTCTGACACTGGTAACACAGTGCTACTTGTATTCTGACGCTGCTGACCCAGTGCTACTTGTATTCTGGCGCTGTTGACACAGTGCTACTTGTATTCTGGCACTGCTTCACAGTGCGACTTGTATTCCGACGCTGGTGTCACAATGCTACTTGTATTCTGACGCTGGTGACACAGTGCTACTTGTATTCCGACGCTGGTGCCACAGTGCCTCTTGTATTCCGACGCTGGTGACACAGTGCTACTTGTATTCTGATGCTGGTGACACTACGAGACTTGTATTCTGACGCTGGTGACACTGTGCTACTTGTATTCTGACGCTGGTGACACAGCGAGACTTGTATTCTGACGCTGGTGTCACACTGCTACTTGTATTCTGACGCTGGTGTCACACTGCTACTTGTATTCTGACGCTGGTGACACAGTGCTACTTGTATTCTGATGCTGGTGTCACAGTGCTACTTGTATTCTGACGCTGGTGTCACAGTGCTACTTGTATTCTGACACTGGTGACACAGTGCTACTTGTATTTGACGCTGGTGACACAGTGCTACTTGTATTCTGACGCTGGTGACACAGTGCTACTTGTATTCTGACGCTGGTGACACAGCGCTACTTGTATTCTGACGCTGGTGACACAGTGCTGCTTGTATTCTGACGCTGGTGACACAGTGCTACTTGTATTCTGAAGCTAGTGACACAGCGCTACTTGTATTCTGACGCTGGTGACACAGTGCGACTTGTATTCAGACGCTGGTGACACAGTGCTCCTTGTATTCTGACGCTGGTGACAGAGTCCTACTTGGATTCAGACGCTGGTGACACAGTGCTACTTGTATTCTGATGCTGGGGTCACAGGGCTACTTGTATTCTGGCGCTGGTGACATTGCGACTTGTATTCTGACGCTGGTGACACAGCGCTACTTGTATTCTGATGCTGGTGACACAGCGCGACTTGTATTCTGATGCTGGTGTCACAGTGCTACTTGTATTCTGACGCTGGTGACACGGTGCGACTTGTATTCTGGTGCTGGTGACACAGTGCGACTTGTAATCTGACGCTGGTGACACAGTGCTACTTGTATTCTGATGCTGGTGTCACAGTGCTACTTGTATTCTGACACTGGTGACAGCGCGACTTGTATTCTGACGCTGGTGACACAGTGCTACTTGTATTCTGACGCTGGTGACACAGCGCGATTTGTATTCTGACGCTGGTGACACAGCGCGACTTGTATTCTGACGCTGGTGACAGCGCGACTTGTATTCTGGCGCTGGTGTGACAGTGCTACTTGTATTCTGACGCTGGTGACACAGTGCTACTTGTGTTCTGATGCTGGTGACACACTGCTACTTGTATTCTGACGCTGGTGTCACACTGCTACTTGTATTCTGACGCTGGTGACACAGTGCTACTTGTATTCTGATGCTGGTGTCACAGTGCTACTTGTATTCTGACGCTGGTGTCACAGTGCTACTTGTATTCTGACACTGGTGACACAGTGCTACTTGTATTTGACGCTGGTGACACAGTGCTACTTGTATTCTGACGCTGGTGACACAGTGCTACTTGTATTCTGACGCTGGTGACACATCGCTACTTGTATTCTGACGCTGGTGACACAGTGCTGCTTGTATTCTGACGCTGGTGACACAGTGCTACTTGTATTCTGAAGCTAGTGACACAGCGCTACTTGTATTCTGACGCTGGTGACACAGTGCGACTTGTATTCTGACGCTGGTGACACAGTGCTACTTGTATTCTGACGCTGGTGACAGAGTCCTACTTGTATTCAGACGCTGGTGACACAGTGCTACTTGTATTCTGATGCTGGGGTCACAGGGCTACTTGTATTCTGGCGCTGGTGACATTGCGACTTGTATTCTGACGCTGGTGACACAGCGCTACTTGTATTCTGATGCTGGTGACACAGCGCGACTTGTATTCTGATGCTGGTGTCACAGTGCTACTTGTATTCTGACGCTGGTGACACGGTGCGACTTGTATTCTGGTGCTGGTGACACAGTGCGACTTGTAATCTGACGCTGGTGCCACAGTGCTACTTGTATTCTGATGCTGGTGTCAGAGTGCTACTTGTATTCTGACACTGGTGACAGCGCGACTTGTATTCTGACGCTGGTGACACAGTGCTACTTGTATTCTGACGCTGGTGACACAGCGCGATTTGTATTCTGACGCTGGTGACACAGCGCGACTTGTATTCTGACGCTGGTGACACAGCGCGACTTGTATTCTGGCGCTGGTGTGACAGTGCTACTTGTATTCTGACGCTGGTGACACAGTGCTACTTGTGTTCTGATGCTGGTGACACAGTGCTACTTGTATTCTGACGCTGGTGACACAGCGCTACTTGTATTCTGACGCTGGTGTCACAGTGCGACTTGTATCCTGATGCTGGTGTCACAGTGCTACTTGATTTCTGACGCTGGTGACACAGTGCTACTTGTATTCTGACGCTGCTGACACAGTGCTACTTGTATTCTGACGCTGGTGACACAGTGCGACTTGTATTCCGACGCTGGTGACACAGTGCTACTTGTATTCCGACGGTGGTGACACAGTGCTATGTGTATTCTGACGCTGGTGACACAGTGCTACTTGTATTCTGACGTTGGTGACACAGTGCTGCTTGTATTCTGGCGCTGTTGACACAGCGCTACTTGTATTCTGACGCTGGTGTCACACTGCTACTTGTATTCTGACGCTGGTGACACAGTGCCACTTGTATTCTGACGCTGGAGTCACAGTGCTGCTTGTATTCTGACGCTGGTGACACAGTGCTACTTGTATTCCGACGGTGGTGACACAGTGCTATGTGTATTCTGACGCTGGTGACACAGTGCTACTTGTATTCTGACGTTGGTGACACAGTGCTGCTTGTATTCTGGCACTGGTGACACAGCGCTACTTGTATTCTGACGCTGGTGTCACACTGCTACTTGTATTCTGACGCTGGTGTCACAGTGCTACTTGTATTCTGACGCTGGTGACACAGTGCCACTTGTATTCTGACACTGGTGTCACAGTGCTGCTTGTATTCTGACGCTGGTGACACAGTGCTACTTGTATTCTGACGCTAGTGACACAGCGCTACTTGTATTCTGACGCTGGTGACACAGTGCGACTTGTATTCTGACGCTGGTGACACAGTGCAACTTGTATTCTGACGCTGGTGACACAGTGCTACTTGTATTCTGACGCTGGTGACACAGTGCTACTTGTATTCAGACGCTGGTGACACAGTCCTACTTGTATTCTGACGCTGGTGACACAGTGCTACTTGTATTCTGACGCTGCTGACACAGTGCTACTTGTATCCTGATGCTGGTGTCACAGTGCTACTTGATTTCTGAAGCTGGTGACACAGTGCTACTTGTATTCTGACGCTGCTGACACAGTGCTACTTGTATTCTGACGCTGGTGACACAGTGCGACTTGTATTCCGACGCTGGTGACACAGTGCAACTTGTATTCTGATGCTGGTGACACAGTGCTACTTGTATTCTGACGCTGGTGACACAGCGAGACTTGTATTCTGACGCTGGTGTCACACTGCTACTTGTATTCTGACGCTGGTGTCACACTGCTACTTGTATTCTGACGCTGGTGTCACACTGCTACTTGTATTCTGACGCTGGTGACACAGTGCTACTTGTATTCTGATGCTGGTGTCACACTGCTACTTGTATTCTGACGCTGGTGACACAGTGCTACTTGTATTCCGACGGTGGTGACACAGTGCTACGTGTATTCTGACGCTGGTGACACAGTGCTACTTGTATTCTGACGCTGGTGAGACAGTGCTGCTTGTATTCTGGCGCTGTTGACACAGCGCTACTTGTATTCTGACGCTGGTGACACAGTGCGACTTGTATTCTGACGCTGATGACACAGTGCTACTTGTATTCTAACGCTCGTGTCACAGTGCTACTTGTATTCTGACGATGGTGATACAGTTCTACTTGTATTCTAACGCTGGTGACAGCGCGAGTTGTATTCTGACGCTGGTGACACAGTGCTACTTGTATTCTAACGCTGGTGACAGCGCGAGTTGTATTCTGACGCTGGTGTCACAGTGCTACTTGTATTCTAACGCTGGTGACAGCGCGAGTTGTATTCTGACGCTGGTGTCACAGTGCTACTTGTATTCTGACGCTGGTGACACAGTGCTACTTGTATTCTGACGCTGGTGACACAGTGCTACTTGTATTCTGACGCTGGTGACACAGTGCAACTTGTATTCTGACGGTGGTGACACAGTGCTACTTGTATTCTGATGCTGGTGTCACAGTGCTACTTGTATTCTGACGCTGGTGACACAGGGCTACTTGTATTCTGACGCTGTGACACAGTGCTACTTGTATTCTGACGCTGCTGACACAGTGCGACTTGTATTCCGACGCTGGTGTCACAGTGCTACTTGTATTCTGACGCTGCTGACACAGTGCTACTTGTATTCTGACGCTGGTGACACAGTGCTACTTGTATTCCGACGCTGGTGCCACAGTGCCTCTTGTATTCCGACGCTGGTGACACAGTGCTACTTGTATTCTGATGCTGGTGACACTGCGAGACATGTATTCTGACGCTGGTGACACTGTGCTACTTGTATTCTGACGCTGGTGACACAGCGAGACTTGTATTCTGACGCTGGTGTCACACTGCTACTTGTATTCTGACGCTGGTGTCACACTGCTACTTGTATTCTGACGCTGGTGTCACACTGCTACTTGTATTCTGACGCTGGTGACACAGTGCTACTTGTATTCTGATGCTGGTGTCACAGTGCTACTTGTATTCTGACGCTGGTGACACAGTGCTACTTGTATTCTGATGCTGGTGTCACACTGCTACTTGTATTCTGACGCTGGTGACACAGTGCTACTTGTATTCCGACGGTGGTGACACAGTGCTACGTGTATTCTGACGCTGGTGACACAGTGCTACTTGTATTCTGACGCTGGTGACACAGTGCTGCTTGTATTCTGGCGCTGTTGACACAGCGCTACTTGTATTCTGACGCTGGTGACACAGTGCGACTTGTATTCTGACGCTGATGACACAGTGCTACTTGTATTCTGACGCTGGTGACACAGTGCTACTTGTATTCTAACGCTCGTGTCACAGTGCTACTTGTATTCTGACGATGGTGATACAGTTCTACTTGTATTCTAACGCTGGTGACAGCGCGAGTTGTATTCTGACGCTGGTGACACAGTGCTACTTGTATTCTAACGCTGGTGACAGCGCGAGTTGTATTCTGACGCTGGTGTCACAGTGCTACTTGTATTCTGACGCTGGTGTCACACTGCTACTTGAATTCTGACGCTGGTGACACAGTGCTACTTGTATTCTGATGCTAGTGTCACACTGCTACTTGTATTCTGACGCTGGTGACACAGTGCTACTTGTATTCCGACGGTGGTGACACAGTGCTACGTGTATTCTGACGCTGGTGACACAGTGCTACTTGTATTCTGACGCTGGTGACACAGTGCTGCTTGTATTCTGGCGCTGGTGACACAGCGCTACTTGTATTCTGACGCTGGTGACACAGTGCGACTTGTATTCTGACGCTGATGACACAGTGCTACTTGTATTCTGACGCTGGTGACACAGTGCTACTTGTATTCTAACGCTCGTGTCACAGTGCTACTTGTATTCTGACGATGGTGATACAGTTCTACTTGTATTCTAACGCTGGTGACAGCCCGAGTTGTATTCTGACGCTGGTGACACAGTGCTACTTGTATTCTAACGCTGGTGACAGCGCGAGTTGTATTCTGACGCTGGTGTCACAGTGCTACTTGTATTCTAACGCTGGTGACAGCGCGAGTTGTATTCTGACGCTGGTGTCACAGTGCTACTTGTATTCTGACGCTGGTGACACAGTGCTACTTGTATTCTGACGCTGGTGACACAGTGCTACTTGTATTCTGACGCTGGTGACACAGTGCAACTTGTATTCTGACGGTGGTGACACAGTGCTACTTGTATTCTGATGCTGGTGTCACAGTGCTACTTGTATTCTGACGCTGCTGACACAGTGCTACTTGTATTCTGACGCTGGTGACACAGTGCTACTTGTATTCCGACGCTGGTGCCACAGTGCCTCTTGTATTCCGACGCTGGTGACACAGTGCTACTTGTATTCTGATGCTGGTGACACTGCGAGACATGTATTCTGACGCTGGTGACACTGTGCTACTTGTATTCTGACGCTGGTGACACAGCGAGACTTGTATTCTGACGCTGGTGTCACACTGCTACTTGTATTCTGACGCTGGTGTCACACTGCTACTTGTATTCTGACGCTGGTGTCACACTGCTACTTGTATTCTGACGCTGGTGACACAGTGCTACTTGTATTCTGATGCTGGTGTCACAGTGCTACTTGTATTCTGACGCTGGTGACACAGTGCTACTTGTATTTGACGCTGGTGACACAGTGCTACTTGTATTCTGACGCTGGTGACACAGTGCTACTTGTATTCTGACGCTGGTGACACAGCGCTACTTGTATTCTGACGCTGGTGACACAGCGCTACTTGTATTTGACGCTGGTGACACAGTGCTACTTGTATTCTGACGCTGGTGACACAGCGCTACTTGTATTCTGACGCTGGTGACACAGTGCTGCTTGTATTCTGACGCTGGTGACACAGTGCTACTTGTATTCTGAAGCTAGTGACACAGCGCTACTTGTATTCTGACGCTGGTGACACAGTGCGACTTGTATTCAGACGCTGGTGACACAGTGCTCCTTGTATTCTGACGCTGGTGACAGAGTCCTACTTGGATTCAGACGCTGGTGACACAGTGCTACTTGTATTCTGATGCTGGGGTCACAGGGCTACTTGTATTCTGGCGCTGGTGACATTGCGACTTGTATTCTGACGCTGGTGACACAGCGCTACTTGTATTCTGATGCTGGTGACACAGCGCGACTTGTATTCTGATGCTGGTGTCACAGTGCTACTTGTATTCTGACGCTGGTGACACGGTGCGACTTGTATTCTGGTGCTGGTGACACAGTGCGACTTGTAATCTGACGCTGGTGACACAGTGCTACTTGTATTCTGATGCTGGTGTCACAGTGCTACTTGTATTCTGACACTGGTGACAGCGCGACTTGTATTCTGACGCTGGTGACACAGTGCTACTTGTATTCTGACGCTGGTGACACAGCGCGATTTGTATTCTGACGCTGGTGACACAGCGCGACTTGTATTCTGACGCTGGTGACAGCGCGACTTGTATTCTGGCGCTGGTGTGACAGTGCTACTTGTATTCTGACGCTGGTGACACAGTGCTACTTGTGTTCTGATGCTGGTGACACACTGCTACTTGTATTCTGACGCTGGTGTCACACTGCTACTTGTATTCTGACGCTGGTGACACAGTGCTACTTGTATTCTGATGCTGGTGTCACAGTGCTACTTGTATTCTGACGCTGGTGTCACAGTGCTACTTGTATTCTGACACTGGTGACACAGTGCTACTTGTATTTGACGCTGGTGACACAGTGCTACTTGTATTCTGACGCTGGTGACACAGTGCTACTTGTATTCTGACGCTGGTGACACATCGCTACTTGTATTCTGACGCTGGTGACACAGTGCTGCTTGTATTCTGACGCTGGTGACACAGTGCTACTTGTATTCTGAAGCTAGTGACACAGCGCTACTTGTATTCTGACGCTGGTGACACAGTGCGACTTGTATTCTGACGCTGGTGACACAGTGCTACTTGTATTCTGACGCTGGTGACAGAGTCCTACTTGTATTCAGACGCTGGTGACACAGTGCTACTTGTATTCTGATGCTGGGGTCACAGGGCTACTTGTATTCTGGCGCTGGTGACATTGCGACTTGTATTCTGACGCTGGTGACACAGCGCTACTTGTATTCTGATGCTGGTGACACAGCGCGACTTGTATTCTGATGCTGGTGTCACAGTGCTACTTGTATTCTGACGCTGGTGACACGGTGCGACTTGTATTCTGGTGCTGGTGACACAGTGCGACTTGTAATCTGACGCTGGTGCCACAGTGCTACTTGTATTCTGATGCTAGTGTCAGAGTGCTACTTGTATTCTGACACTGGTGACAGCGCGACTTGTATTCTGACGCTGGTGACACAGTGCTACTTGTATTCTGACGCTGGTGACACAGCGCGATTTGTATTCTGACGCTGGTGACACAGCGCGACTTGTATTCTGACGCTGGTGACACAGCGCGACTTGTATTCTGGCGCTGGTGTGACAGTGCTACTTGTATTCTGACGCTGGTAACACAGTGCTACTTGTGTTCTGATGCTGGTGACACAGTGCTACTTGTATTCTGACGCTGGTGACACAGCGCTACTTGTATTCTGACGCTGGTGTCACAGTGCGACTTGTATCCTGATGCTGGTGTCACAGTGCTACTTGATTTCTGACGCTGGTGACACAGTGCTACTTGTATTCTGACGCTGCTGACACAGTGCTACTTGTATTCTGACGCTGGTGACACAGTGCGACTTGTATTCCGACGCTGGTGACACAGTGCTACTTGTATTCCGACGGTGGTGACACAGTGCTATGTGTATTCTGACGCTGGTGACACAGTGCTACTTGTATTCTGACGTTGGTGACACAGTGCTGCTTGTATTCTGGCGCTGTTGACACAGCGCTACTTGTATTCTGACGCTGGTGTCACACTGCTACTTGTATTCTGACGCTGGTGACACAGTGCCACTTGTATTCTGACGCTGGAGTCACAGTGCTGCTTGTATTCTGACGCTGGTGACACAGTGCTACTTGTATTCCGACGGTGGTGACACAGTGCTATGTGTATTCTGACGCTGGTGACACAGTGCTACTTGTATTCTGACGTTGGTGACACAGTGCTGCTTGTATTCTGGCACTGGTGACACAGCGCTACTTGTATTCTGACGCTGGTGTCACACTGCTACTTGTATTCTGACGCTGGTGTCACAGTGCTACTTGTATTCTGACGCTGGTGACACAGTGCCACTTGTATTCTGACACTGGTGTCACAGTGCTGCTTGTATTCTGACGCTGGTGACACAGTGCTACTTGTATTCTGACGCTAGTGACACAGCGCTACTTGTATTCTGACGCTGGTGACACAGAGCGACTTGTATTCTGACGCTGGTGACACAGTGCTACTTGTATTCTGACGCTGGTGACACAGTGCTACTTGTATTCAGACGCTGGTGACACAGTCCTACTTGTATTCTGACGCTGGTGACACAGTGCTACTTGTATTCTGACGCTGCTGACACAGTGCTACTTGTATCCTGATGCTGGTGTCACAGTGCTACTTGATTTCTGAAGCTGGTGACACAGTGCTACTTGTATTCTGACGCTGCTGACACAGTGCTACTTGTATTCTGACGCTGGTGACACAGTGCGACTTGTATTCCGACGCTGGTGACACAGTGCAACTTGTATTCTGATGCTGGTGACACAGTGCTACTTGTATTCTGACGCTGGTGACACAGCGAGACTTGTATTCTGACGCTGGTGTCACACTGCTACTTGTATTCTGACGCTGGTGTCACACTGCTACTTGTATTCTGACGCTGGTGTCACACTGCTACTTGTATTCTGACGCTGGTGACACAGTGCTACTTGTATTCTGATGCTGGTGTCACACTGCTACTTGTATTCTGACGCTGGTGACACAGTGCTACTTGTATTCCGACGGTGGTGACACAGTGCTACGTGTATTCTGACGCTGGTGACACAGTGCTACTTGTATTCTGACGCTGGTGACACAGTGCTGCTTGTATTCTGGCGCTGTTGACACAGCGCTACTTGTATTCTGACGCTGGTGACACAGTGCGACTTGTATTCTGACGCTGATGACACAGTGCTACTTGTATTCTGACGCTGGTGACACAGTGCTACTTGTATTCTAACGCTCGTGTCACAGTGCTACTTGTATTCTGACGATGGTGATACAGTTCTACTTGTATTCTAACGCTGGTGACAGCGCGAGTTGTATTCTGACGCTGGTGACACAGTGCTACTTGTATTCTAACGCTGGTGACAGCGCGAGTTGTATTCTGACGCTGGTGTCACAGTGCTACTTGTATTCTAACGCTGGTGACAGCGCGAGTTGTATTCTGACGCTGGTGTCACAGTGCTACTTGTATTCTGACGCTGCTGACCCAGTGCTACTTGTATTCTGGCGCTGGTGACACAGTGCGACTTGTATTCTGACGCTGGTGACACAGTGCGACTTGTATTCTGACGCTGGTGACACAGTGCTAATTGTATTCTGATGATGGTGACACAGTGCGACTTGTATTCTGACGCTGGTGACACAGTGCGACTTGTATTCTGATGCTGGTGACACAGTGCAACTTGTATTCTGACGCTGGTGACACAGTGCGACTTGTATTCTGACGCTGGTGACACAGTGCGACTTGTATTCTGACGCTGGTGACACAGTGCAACTTGTATTCTGACGCTGGTGACACAGTGCTACTTGTATTCTGATGCTGGTGTCACAGTGCTACTTGTATTCTGACGCTGGTGACACAGTGCTACTTGTATTCTGACGCTGGTGACACAGTGCTACTTGTATTCTGACGCTGGTGACACAGTGCAACTGGTATTCCGACGCTGGTGTCACAATGCTACTTGTATTCCGACGCTGGTGCCACATTGCCTCTTGTATTCCGACGCTGGTGACACAGTGCTACTTGTATTCTGATGCTGGTGACACTGCGAGACTTGTATTCTGACGCTGGTGACACTGTGCTACTTGTATTCTGACGCTGGTGACAGAGCGAGACTTGTATTCTGACGCTGGTGTCACACTGCTACTTGTATTCTGACGCTGGTGTCACAGTGCTACTTGTATTCTGATGCTGGTGACACTGTGCTACTTGTATTCTGACGCTGGTGACACAGCGAGACTTGTATTCTGACGCTGGTGTCACACTGCTACTTGTATTCTGACGCTGGTGACACAGTGCTACTTGTATTCTGATGCTGGTGTCACAGTGCTACTTGTATTCTGACACTGGTGACACAGTGCTACTTGTATTTGACGCTGGTGACACAGTGCTACTTGTATTCTGACGCTCGTGACACAGTGCTACTTGTATTCTGACGCTGGTGATTTTGCGACTTGTATTCTAACGCTGGTGACACAGTGCGACTTGTATTCTGATGCTGGTGACACAGCGCGACTTGTATTCTGATGCTGGTGTCACAGTGCTACTTGTCTTCTGACGCTGGTGACACAGTGCTACTTGTATTCTGATGTTGGTGACACAGTGCGACTTGTATTCTGACGCTGGTGACACAGTGCTACTTGTATTCTGACACTGGTGACACAGTGCGACTTGTATTCTGACGCTGGTGACACAGTGCTACTTGTATTCTGACACTGGTAACACAGTGCTACTTGTATTCTGACGCTGCTGACCCAGTGCTACTTGTATTCTGGCGCTGTTGACACAGTGCTACTTGTATTCTGGCACTGCTTCACAGTGCGACTTGTATTCCGACGCTGGTGTCACAATGCTACTTGTATTCTGACGCTGGTGACACAGTGCTACTTGTATTCCGACGCTGGTGCCACAGTGCCTCTTGTATTCCGACGCTGGTGACACAGTGCTACTTGTATTCTGATGCTGGTGACACTACGAGACTTGTATTCTGACGCTGGTGACACTGTGCTACTTGTATTCTGACGCTGGTGACACAGCGAGACTTGTATTCTGACGCTGGTGTCACACTGCTACTTGTATTCTGACGCTGGTGTCACACTGCTACTTGTATTCTGACGCTGGTGACACAGTGCTACTTGTATTCTGATGCTGGTGTCACAGTGCTACTTGTATTCTGACGCTGGTGTCACAGTGCTACTTGTATTCTGACACTGGTGACACAGTGCTACTTGTATTTGACGCTGGTGACACAGTGCTACTTGTATTCTGACGCTGGTGACACAGTGCTACTTGTATTCTGACGCTGGTGACACAGCGCTACTTGTATTCTGACGCTGGTGACACAGTGCTGCTTGTATTCTGACGCTGGTGACACAGTGCTACTTGTATTCTGAAGCTAGTGACACAGCGCTACTTGTATTCTGACGCTGGTGACACAGTGCGACTTGTATTCAGACGCTAGTGACACAGTGCTCCCTGTATTCTGACGCTGGTGACAGAGTCCTACTTGGATTCAGACGCTGGTGACACAGTGCTACTTGTATTCTGATGCTGGGGTCACAGGGCTACTTGTATTCTGGCGCTGGTGACATTGCGACTTGTATTCTGACGCTAGTGACACAGCGCTACTTGTATTCTGATGCTGGTGACACAGCGCGACTTGTATTCTGATGCTGGTGTCACAGTGCTACTTGTATTCTGACGCTGGTGACACGGTGCGACTTGTATTCTGGTGCTGGTGACACAGTGCGACTTGTAATCTGACGCTGGTGACACAGTGCTACTTGTATTCTGATGCTGGTGTCACAGTGCTACTTGTATTCTGACACTGGTGACAGCGCGACTTGTATTCTGACGCTGGTGACACAGTGCTACTTGTATTCTGACGCTGGTGACACAGCGCGATTTGTATTCTGACGCTGGTGACACAGCGCGACTTGTATTCTGACGCTGGTGACAGCGCGACTTGTATTCTGGCGCTGGTGTGACAGTGCTACTTGTATTCTGACGCTGGTGACACAGTGCTACTTGTGTTCTGATGCTGGTGACACACTGCTACTTGTATTCTGACGCTGGTGTCACACTGCTACTTGTATTCTGACGCTGGTGACACAG
Organism: Scyliorhinus torazame; assembly: GCF_047496885.1. Classification (NCBI taxonomy): domain Eukaryota; kingdom Metazoa; phylum Chordata; class Chondrichthyes; order Carcharhiniformes; family Scyliorhinidae; genus Scyliorhinus; species Scyliorhinus torazame. The sequence continues at coordinate 10,671,001 of NC_092713.1, forward strand.
TGCTACTTGTATTCTGATGCTGGTGACACTGCGAGACTTGTATTCTGACGCTGGTGACACTGTGCTACTTGTATTCTGACGCTGGTGACAGAGCGAGACTTGTATTCTGACGCTGGTGTCACACTGCTACTTGTATTCTGACGCTGGTGTCACAGTGCTACTTGTATTCTGATGCTGGTGACACTGTGCTACTTGTATTCTGACGCTGGTGACACAGCGAGACTTGTATTCTGACGCTGGTGTCACACTGCTACTTGTATTCTGACGCTGGTGACACAGTGCTACTTGTATTCTGATGCTGGTGTCACAGTGCTACTTGTATTCTGACACTGGTGACACAGTGCTACTTGTATTTGACGCTGGTGACACAGTGCTACTTGTATTCTGACGCTGGTGACACAGTGCTACTTGTATTCTGACGCTGGTGATTTTGCGACTTGTATTCTAACGCTGGTGACACAGTGCGACTTGTATTCTGATGCTGGTGACACAGCGCGACTTGTATTCTGATGCTGGTGTCACAGTGCTACTTGTCTTCTGACGCTGGTGACACAGTGCTACTTGTATTCTGATGTTGGTGACACAGTGCGACTTGTATTCTGACGCTGGTGACACAGTGCTACTTGTATTCTGACACTGGTGACACAGTGCGACTTGTATTCTGACGCTGGTGACACAGTGCTACTTGTATTCTGACACTGGTAACACAGTGCTACTTGTATTCTGACGCTGCTGACCCAGTGCTACTTGTATTCTGGCGCTGTTGACACAGTGCTACTTGTATTCTGGCACTGCTTCACAGTGCGACTTGTATTCCGACGCTGGTGTCACAATGCTACTTGTATTCTGACGCTGGTGACACAGTGCTACTTGTATTCCGACGCTGGTGCCACAGTGCCTCTTGTATTCCGACGCTGGTGACACAGTGCTACTTGTATTCTGATGCTGGTGACACTACGAGACTTGTATTCTGACGCTGGTGACACTGTGCTACTTGTATTCTGACGCTGGTGACACAGCGAGACTTGTATTCTGACGCTGGTGTCACACTGCTACTTGTATTCTGACGCTGGTGTCACACTGCTACTTGTATTCTGACGCTGGTGACACAGTGCTACTTGTATTCTGATGCTGGTGTCACAGTGCTACTTGTATTCTGACGCTGGTGTCACAGTGCTACTTGTATTCTGACACTGGTGACACAGTGCTACTTGTATTTGACGCTGGTGACACAGTGCTACTTGTATTCTGACGCTGGTGACACAGTGCTACTTGTATTCTGACGCTGGTGACACAGCGCTACTTGTATTCTGACGCTGGTGACACAGTGCTGCTTGTATTCTGACGCTGGTGACACAGTGCTACTTGTATTCTGAAGCTAGTGACACAGCGCTACTTGTATTCTGACGCTGGTGACACAGTGCGACTTGTATTCAGACGCTGGTGACACAGTGCTCCTTGTATTCTGACGCTGGTGACAGAGTCCTACTTGGATTCAGACGCTGGTGACACAGTGCTACTTGTATTCTGATGCTGGGGTCACAGGGCTACTTGTATTCTGGCGCTGGTGACATTGCGACTTGTATTCTGACGCTGGTGACACAGCGCTACTTGTATTCTGATGCTGGTGACACAGTGCGACTTGTATTCTGATGCTGGTGTCACAGTGCTACTTGTATTCTGACGCTGGTGACACGGTGCGACTTGTATTCTGGTGCTGGTGACACAGTGCGACTTGTAATCTGACGCTGGTGACACAGTGCTACTTGTATTCTGATGCTGGTGTCACAGTGCTACTTGTATTCTGACACTGGTGACAGCGCGACTTGTATTCTGACGCTGGTGACACAGTGCTACTTGTATTCTGACGCTGGTGACACAGCGCGATTTGTATTCTGACGCTGGTGACACAGCGCGACTTGTATTCTGACGCTGGTGACAGCGCGACTTGTATTCTGGCGCTGGTGTGACAGTGCTACTTGCATTCTGACGCTGGTGACACAGTGCTACTTGTGTTCTGATGCTGGTGACACACTGCTACTTGTATTCTGACGCTGGTGTCACACTGCTACTTGTATTCTGACGCTGGTGACACAGTGCTACTTGTATTCTGATGCTGGTGTCACAGTGCTACTTGTATTCTGACGCTGGTGTCACAGTGCTACTTGTATTCTGACACTGGTGACACAGTGCTACTTGTATTTGACGCTGGTGACACAGTGCTACTTGTATTCTGACGCTGGTGACACAGTGCTACTTGTATTCTGACGCTGGTGACACATCGCTACTTGTATTCTGACGCTGGTGACACAGTGCTGCTTGTATTCTGACGCTGGTGACACAGTGCTACTTGTATTCTGAAGCTAGTGACACAGCGCTACTTGTATTCTGACGCTGGTGACACAGTGCGACTTGTATTCTGACGCTGGTGACACAGTGCTACTTATATTCTGACGCTGGTGACAGAGTCCTACTTGTATTCAGACGCTGGTGACACAGTGCTACTTGTATTCTGATGCTGGGGTCACAGGGCTACTTGTATTCTGGCGCTGGTGACATTGCGACTTGTATTCTGACGCTGGTGACACAGCGCTACTTGTATTCTGATGCTGGTGACACAGCGCGACTTGTATTCTGATGCTGGTGTCACAGTGCTACTTGTATTCTGACGCTGGTGACACGGTGCGACTTGTATTCTGGTGCTGGTGACACAGTGCGACTTGTAATCTGACGCTGGTGCCACAGTGCTACTTGTATTCTGATGCTGGTGTCAGAGTGCTACTTGTATTCTGACACTGGTGACAGCGCGACTTGTATTCTGACGCTGGTGACACAGTGCTACTTGTATTCTGACGCTGGTGACACAGCGCGATTTGTATTCTGACGCTGGTGACACAGCGCGACTTGTATTCTGACGCTGGTGACACAGCGCGACTTGTATTCTGGCGCTGGTGTGACAGTGCTACTTGTATTCTGACGCTGGTGACACAGTGCTACTTGTGTTCTGATGCTGGTGACACAGTGCTACTTGTATTCTGACGCTGGTGACACAGCGCTACTTGTATTCTGACGCTGGTGTCACAGTGCGACTTGTATCCTGATGCTGGTGTCACAGTGCTACTTGATTTCTGACGCTGGTGACACAGTGCTACTTGTATTCTGACGCTGCTGACACAGTGCTACTTGTATTCTGACGCTGGTGACACAGTGCGACTTGTATTCCGACGCTGGTGACACAGTGCTACTTGTATTCCGACGGTGGTGACACAGTGCTATGTGTATTCTGACGCTGGTGACACAGTGCTACTTGTATTCTGACGTTGGTGACACAGTGCTGCTTGTATTCTGGCGCTGTTGACACAGCGCTACTTGTATTCTGACGCTGGTGTCACACTGCTACTTGTATTCTGACGCTGGTGACACAGTGCCACTTGTATTCTGACGCTGGAGTCACAGTGCTGCTTGTATTCTGACGCTGGTGACACAGTGCTACTTGTATTCCGACGGTGGTGACACAGTGCTATGTGTATTCTGACGCTGGTGACACAGTGCTACTTGTATTCTGACGTTGGTGACACAGTGCTGCTTGTATTCTGGCACTGGTGACACAGCGCTACTTGTATTCTGACGCTGGTGTCACACTGCTACTTGTATTCTGACGCTGGTGTCACAGTGCTACTTGTATTCTGACGCTGGTGACACAGTGCCACTTGTATTCTGACACTGGTGTCACAGTGCTGCTTGTATTCTGACGCTGGTGACACAGTGCTACTTGTATTCTGACGCTAGTGACACAGCGCTACTTGTATTCTGACGCTGGTGACACAGTGCGACTTGTATTCTGACGCTGGTGACACAGTGCAACTTGTATTCTGACGCTGGTGACACAGTGCTACTTGTATTCTGACGCTGGTGACACAGTGCTACTTGTATTCAGACGCTGGTGACACAGTCCTACTTGTATTCTGACGCTGGTGACACAGTGCTACTTGTATTCTGACGCTGCTGACACAGTGCTACTTGTATCCTGATGCTGGTGTCACAGTGCTACTTGATTTCTGAAGCTGGTGACACAGTGCTACTTGTATTCTGACGCTGCTGACACAGTGCTACTTGTATTCTGACGCTGGTGACACAGTGCGACTTGTATTCCGACGCTGGTGACACAGTGCAACTTGTATTCTGATGCTGGTGACACAGTGCTACTTGTATTCTGACGCTGGTGACACAGCGAGACTTGTATTCTGACGCTGGTGTCACACTGCTACTTGTATTCTGACGCTGGTGTCACACTGCTACTTGTATTCTGACGCTGGTGTCACACTGCTACTTGTATTCTGACGCTGGTGACACAGTGCTACTTGTATTCTGATGCTGGTGTCACACTGCTACTTGTATTCTGACGCTGGTGACACAGTGCTACTTGTATTCCGACGGTGGTGACACAGTGCTACGTGTATTCTGACGCTGGTGACACAGTGCTACTTGTATTCTGACGCTGGTGAGACAGTGCTGCTTGTATTCTGGCGCTGTTGACACAGCGCTACTTGTATTCTGACGCTGGTGACACAGTGCGACTTGTATTCTGACGCTGATGACACAGTGCTACTTGTATTCTAACGCTCGTGTCACAGTGCTACTTGTATTCTGACGATGGTGATACAGTTCTACTTGTATTCTAACGCTGGTGACAGCGCGAGTTGTATTCTGACGCTGGTGACACAGTGCTACTTGTATTCTAACGCTGGTGACAGCGCGAGTTGTATTCTGACGCTGGTGTCACAGTGCTACTTGTATTCTAACGCTGGTGACAGCGCGAGTTGTATTCTGACGCTGGTGTCACAGTGCTACTTGTATTCTGACGCTGGTGACACAGTGCTACTTGTATTCTGACGCTGGTGACACAGTGCTACTTGTATTCTGACGCTGGTGACACAGTGCAACTTGTATTCTGACGGTGGTGACACAGTGCTACTTGTATTCTGATGCTGGTGTCACAGTGCTACTTGTATTCTGACGCTGGTGACACAGGGCTACTTGTATTCTGACGCTGTGACACAGTGCTACTTGTATTCTGACGCTGCTGACACAGTGCGACTTGTATTCCGACGCTGGTGTCACAGTGCTACTTGTATTCTGACGCTGCTGACACAGTGCTACTTGTATTCTGACGCTGGTGACACAGTGCTACTTGTATTCCGACGCTGGTGCCACAGTGCCTCTTGTATTCCGACGCTGGTGACACAGTGCTACTTGTATTCTGATGCTGGTGACACTGCGAGACATGTATTCTGACGCTGGTGACACTGTGCTACTTGTATTCTGACGCTGGTGACACAGCGAGACTTGTATTCTGACGCTGGTGTCACACTGCTACTTGTATTCTGACGCTGGTGTCACACTGCTACTTGTATTCTGACGCTGGTGTCACACTGCTACTTGTATTCTGACGCTGGTGACACAGTGCTACTTGTATTCTGATGCTGGTGTCACAGTGCTACTTGTATTCTGACGCTGGTGACACAGTGCTACTTGTATTCTGATGCTGGTGTCACACTGCTACTTGTATTCTGACGCTGGTGACACAGTGCTACTTGTATTCCGACGGTGGTGACACAGTGCTACGTGTATTCTGACGCTGGTGACACAGTGCTACTTGTATTCTGACGCTGGTGACACAGTGCTGCTTGTATTCTGGCGCTGTTGACACAGCGCTACTTGTATTCTGACGCTGGTGACACAGTGCGACTTGTATTCTGACGCTGATGACACAGTGCTACTTGTATTCTGACGCTGGTGACACAGTGCTACTTGTATTCTAACGCTCGTGTCACAGTGCTACTTGTATTCTGACGATGGTGATACAGTTCTACTTGTATTCTAACGCTGGTGACAGCGCGAGTTGTATTCTGACGCTGGTGACACAGTGCTACTTGTATTCTAACGCTGGTGACAGCGCGAGTTGTATTCTGACGCTGGTGTCACAGTGCTACTTGTATTCTGACGCTGGTGTCACACTGCTACTTGAATTCTGACGCTGGTGACACAGTGCTACTTGTATTCTGATGCTAGTGTCACACTGCTACTTGTATTCTGACGCTGGTGACACAGTGCTACTTGTATTCCGACGGTGGTGACACAGTGCTACGTGTATTCTGACGCTGGTGACACAGTGCTACTTGTATTCTGACGCTGGTGACACAGTGCTGCTTGTATTCTGGCGCTGGTGACACAGCGCTACTTGTATTCTGACGCTGGTGACACAGTGCGACTTGTATTCTGACGCTGATGACACAGTGCTACTTGTATTCTGACGCTGGTGACACAGTGCTACTTGTATTCTAACGCTCGTGTCACAGTGCTACTTGTATTCTGACGATGGTGATACAGTTCTACTTGTATTCTAACGCTGGTGACAGCCCGAGTTGTATTCTGACGCTGGTGACACAGTGCTACTTGTATTCTAACGCTGGTGACAGCGCGAGTTGTATTCTGACGCTGGTGTCACAGTGCTACTTGTATTCTAACGCTGGTGACAGCGCGAGTTGTATTCTGACGCTGGTGTCACAGTGCTACTTGTATTCTGACGCTGGTGACACAGTGCTACTTGTATTCTGACGCTGGTGACACAGTGCTACTTGTATTCTGACGCTGGTGACACAGTGCAACTTGTATTCTGACGGTGGTGACACAGTGCTACTTGTATTCTGATGCTGGTGTCACAGTGCTACTTGTATTCTGACGCTGCTGACACAGTGCTACTTGTATTCTGACGCTGGTGACACAGTGCTACTTGTATTCCGACGCTGGTGCCACAGTGCCTCTTGTATTCCGACGCTGGTGACACAGTGCTACTTGTATTCTGATGCTGGTGACACTGCGAGACATGTATTCTGACGCTGGTGACACTGTGCTACTTGTATTCTGACGCTGGTGACACAGCGAGACTTGTATTCTGACGCTGGTGTCACACTGCTACTTGTATTCTGACGCTGGTGTCACACTGCTACTTGTATTCTGACGCTGGTGTCACACTGCTACTTGTATTCTGACGCTGGTGACACAGTGCTACTTGTATTCTGATGCTGGTGTCACAGTGCTACTTGTATTCTGACGCTGGTGACACAGTGCTACTTGTATTTGACGCTGGTGACACAGTGCTACTTGTATTCTGACGCTGGTGACACAGTGCTACTTGTATTCTGACGCTGGTGACACAGCGCTACTTGTATTCTGACGCTGGTGACACAGCGCTACTTGTATTCTGACGCTGGTGACACAGTGCTGCTTGTATTCTGACGCTGGTGACACAGTGCTACTTGTATTCTGACGCTAGTGACACAGCGCTACTTGTATTCTGACGCTGGTGACACAGTGCGACTTGTATTCTGACGCTGGTGACACAGTGCTACTTGTATTCTGACGCTGGTGACACAGTCCTACTTGTATTCTGACGCTGGTGACACAGTGCTCCTTGAATTCTGATGCTGGGGTCACAGGGCTACTTGTATTCTGGCGCTGGTGACATTGCGACTTGCATTCTGAAGCTGGTGACACAGCGCTACTTGTATTCTGATGCTGGTGACACAGCGCGACTTGTATTCTGATGCTGGTGTCCCAGTGCTACTTGTATTCTGATGCTGGTGACACGGTGCGACTTGTATTCTGGCGCTGGTGACACAGTGCGACTTGTATTCTGACGCTGGTGACACAGTGCTACTTGTATTCTGACGTTGGTGACACAGTGCTACTTGTATTCTGATGCTGGTGTCACAGTGCTAATTGTATTCTGACGCTGGTTCACAGTGCTACTTGTATTCTGGCGCTGGTGACACAGTGCGACTTGTATTCTGACGCTGGTGACACAGTGCTACTTGTATTCTGACGTTGGTGACACAGTGCTACTTGTATTCTGATGCTGGTGTCACAGTGCTAATTGTATTCTGACGCTGGTTCACAGTGCTACTTGTATTCTGACGCTGGTGACACAGTGCTACTTGTATTCTGACGCTGGTGACACAGTGCTACTTGTATTCTGACGTTGGTGACACAGTGCGACTTGTATTCTGACGCTGGTGACACAGTGCTACTTGTATTCTGACGCTGGTGACACAGTGCTACTTGTATTCTGACGCTGGTGACACATTGCTACTTGTATTCCGACGCTGGTGACACATTGCTCCTTGTATTCTGACGCTGGTGACACAGTGCTACTTGTATTCTGACGCTGGTGACAGAGTGCTACTTGTATTCTGACGCTGGTGACACAGTGCTACTTGTATTCTGACGCTGGTGTCACAGTGCTACTTGTATTCTGACGCTGGTGACACAGTGCTACTTGTATTCTGATGCTGGTGACACAGTGCGACTTGTATTCTGACGGTGGTGACACAGTGCTACTTGTATTCTGACGCTGGTGACACAGTGCTACATGTATTCTGACGCTGGTGACACAGTGCTACATGTATTCTGACGCTGGTGACACAGTGCTACTTGTATTCTGACGCTGGTGACACAGCGCGACTTGTATTCTGACGCTGTTGACACAGTGCGACTTGTATTCTGACGGTGGTGACACAGTTCTACTTGTATTCTGACGCTGGTAACACAGTCCTACTTGTATTCTGACGCTGGTGACACAGTGCTACTTGTATTCTGATGCTGGTGTCACAGTGCTACTTGTATTCTGACGCTGGTGACACAGTGCTAATTGTATTCTGACGCTGGTGACACTGCGACTTGTATTCTGACGCTGGTGACACAGTGCGACTTGTATTCTGACGCTGGTGACACAGTGCTACTTGTATTCCGACGCTGGTGTCAGAATGCTACTTGTATTCTGTCGCTGGTGACACTGCTACTTGTATTCTGACGCTGGTGACACAGTGCTACTTGTATTCTGACGCTGGTGACACAGTGCTACTTGTATTCTGACGCTGGTGACACAGTGCTACTTGTATTCTGACGCTGGTGACACAGTCCTACTTGTATTCTGACGCTGGTGTCACAGTGCTACTTGTATTCTGACGCTGGTGTCACAGTGCTACTTGTATTCTGACGCTGGTGACACAGTGCTACTTGTATTCTGATGCTGGTGACACAGTGCTACTTGTATTCTGACGCTGGTGACACAGCGCTACTTGTATTCTGACGCTGGTGACACAGTCCTACTTGTATTCTGACGCTGGTGACACAGTGCTACTTGTATTCTGACGCTGGTGACACAGTCCTACTTGTATTCTGACGCTGGTGTCACAGTGCTACTTGTATTCTGACGCTGGTGTCACAGTGCTACTTGTATTCTGACGCTGGTGACACAGTGCTACTTGTATTCTGATGCTGGTGACACAGTGCTACTTGTATTCTGACGCTGGTGACACAGTGCTACTTGTATTCTGACGCTGGTGACACAGTGCTACTTGTATTCTGACGCTGGTGACACAGTGCTACTTGTATTCTGACGCTGGTGACACAGCGCTACTTGTATTCTGATGCTGGTGACACAGCGCTACTTGTATTCTGACGCTGGTGACACAGTCCTACTTGTATTCTGACGCTGGTGACACAGCGCTACTTGTATTCTGATGCTGGGGTCACAGTGCGACTTGTATTCTGACGCTGGTGACACAGTCCTACTTGTATTCTGACGCTGGTGACACAGCGCTACTTGTATTCCGACGCTGGTGATACGGTGCGACTTGTATTCTGGCGCTGGTGACACAGTGCTAATTGTATTCTGACGTTGGTGACACAGTGCTACTTGTATTCTGACGCTGGTGACACAGTGCTACTTGTATTCTGACGTTGGTGACACAGTGCTACTTGTATTCTGATGCTGGTGACACAGCGCTACTTGTATTCTGACGCTGGTGACACAGTCCTACTTGTATTCTGATGCTGGTGACACAGCGCGACTTGTATTCTGATGCTGGTGACACAGCGCGACTTGTATTCTGATGCTGGTGTCACAGTGCTACTTGTATTCTGACGCTGGTGACACGGTGCGACTTGTATTCTGGCGCTGGTGACACAGTGCGACTTGTATTCTGACTCTGGTGACACAGTGCTACTTGTATTCTGACGTTGGTGACACAGTGCTACTTGTATTCTGACGTTGGTGACAGTGCTACTTGTATTCTGATGCTGGTGTCACAGTGCTACTTGTATTCTGACACTGGTTCACAGTGCTACTTGTATTCTGACGCTGGTGACACAGTGCTACTTGTAGTCTGACGCTGGTGACACAGTGCTACTTGTATTCTGACGCTGGTGACGCAGTGCTACTTGTATTCTGACGCTGGTGACACAGTGCTACATGTATTCTGACGCTGGTGACACAGTCCTACTTGTATTCTGACGCTGTTGACACAGTGCTACTTGTATTCTGATGCTGGTGACACAGTCCTACTTGTATTCTGACGCTGGTGACAGAGTGCTACTTGTATTCTGACGCTGGTGACACTGCGACTTGTATTCTGACGCTGGTGACACTGCGACTTGTATTCTGACGCTGGTGACACAGTGCGACTTGTATTCTGACACTGGTGACACAGTGCTACTTAGAACATAGAACAGTACAGCACAAAACAGGCCCTTCGTGCCTCGATGTTGTGCCGAGCCTTGACCGAAAAAGGTCAAGCTATCCCACTCCCTGTCATTCTGGTGTGCTCCATGTGCCTATCCAATAACCGCTTGAAAGTTCCTAAAGTGTCCGACTCCACTATCACAGCAGGCAGTCCATTCCACACCCTAACCACTGTCTGAGTAAAGAACCTACCTCGGACATCCCTCCTATATCTCCCACCCTGAACCTTATAGTTATGCCCCCTTGTAACAGCTACATCCACCCGAGGAAATAGTCTCTGACCGTCCACTCTTATCTATTCCCCTCCTCATCATATACACCTCTATTAAGTCGACTCTCTTCCTCCTCCACTGCAAAAAGAAAAGCACTCGCTCCCTCAACCTTTCCTCATAAGACCTATCCTGCAAACCAGGCAGCATTCTGGTAAATCTCCTTTGCACCCTTTCCAATGTTTGCACATCCTTCCAAGAGTGAGGTGACCAGATCTGCACACAATACTCCCTTGTGGTCTCACTAGGGTCATGTACAGTTGCAGCATAATCCTCTTAAACTCAAGCCCCCGTTAATAAACGCTGACACACTATTTGCCTTCTTCACAGCTCTATCCACTTGAGTGGCAACCTTCAGACATCTGTGGACATGAACCCCAAGATCTCTCTGTTCCTCCACATTCCTCAGACCCCTGCCGTTAACCCTGTAATCCGCATTCAAATTTTTCCTCTCAAAATGAATCACCTCGCACTTATCAGAGTTAAACTCCATCTGCCATTTTTTTGGCCCAGCTCTGCATCCTATCAATGTCTCCTTGCAGCCTGCAACAGCACTCCACCTCATCCACTACTCCACCAATCTTGGTGTCATCAGCAAATTTACTGACCCACCCTTTAGCCCCCTCCTCCAAGTCATTGATAAAAATTACAAATAGCAGAGGACCCAGCACTGATCCCTGTGATAGACCGCTGGTAACTGGTCTCCAGTCTGAACATTTTCCATCCACCACCACCCTTTGTCTTCTTTTTGATAGCCAGTTACTTATCCAATTCGCCAAATTTCCCTCTGTCCCACACCTCCTTACTTTCTTCATGAGCCGACCATGGGGACCACCTTATCAAATGCCTTACTAAAATCCATGTATACGACATCAACTGCTGTACCTTCATCTACACACTTAGTTACCTCCTCAAAGAATTCAATCAAATTTGTGAGGCAAGACCTCCCCTTCATGAATCCATGTTGAATATCCCGGATTAAGCTGCATCTTTTCAAATGGTCATAAATCCTATCCTTCAGGGCCTTTTCCATTAACTTACCGACCACCAAAGTAAGACGAACTGGCCTATAATTACCTGGGTCATTCCTATTCCCTTTCTTGAACAGAGGAACAACATTCACCACTCTCCAGTCCTCTGACACTATCCCCGTGGACAGTGAGGACCCAAAAATAAAAGCCAAAGGCTCTGCAATCTCATCCCTTGCCTCCCAAAGAATCCTTGGATATATCCCATCTGGCCCAGGGGACTTGTCGACCCTAAAGTTTTTCAAAATTGCTCATACATCCTTCCTCAGAACATCTACCTCCTACAGCCCACCCGCCTGTATCACACTCTCATCATCAAAAACATGGCCCCTCTCCTTGGTGAACACTGAATAAAAGTATTCATTCAACGTCTCTCCTATTTCTTCTGACTCCACGGACAAATTCCCACTACTGTCCTTGACTGGCCCTACCCTCACCCTGGTCATTCTTTTATTTCTCACATAAGAGTAAAAAGCCTTGGGGTTTTCCTTGATCCGACCCGCCAAGGGCTTCTCATACCCCCTCCTAGCTCTCCTAAGCCCTTTTTTAGCTCATTCCTTGCTACCTTGTAACCCTCAAGCGACCCAACTGAACCTTGTTTTCTCATCCTTATATACGATTCCTTTTTACTCTTGACAAGACATTCAACCTCTTTTGTGAACCATGGTTCCCTCACATGGCCATTTCCTCCCTGCCTGACAGGGACATACATATCAAGGACACGCAGTATTTGTTCCTTGAACAAGCTCCACTTTTCATTTGTGCCTTTCCCTGACAGTTTCTGTTCCATCTTATGCTCCGTAATTCTTGCCTAATCACATCATAATTACCCCTCCCCCAATTATAAACCTTGCCCTGCCGTATGGCCCTATCCCTCTCCATTGCAATAGTGAAAGACACCGAATTGTGGTCACTATCTCCAAAGTTCTCTCCCACAAACAAATCTAACACTTGGCCCAGTTCATTACCCAGTACCAAATCCAATGTGGCCCCACCTCTTGTCGGCCTATCCACATTGTGTCAGGAAACTCTCCTGCACACACTGTACAAAAACTGCCCCATCCGAACTGTTCGACCTATAGAGGTTCCAATCAATATTTGGAAAGTTAAAGTCACCCATGACAACTACCCTGAGACCTCCACACCTATCCATAATCTGTTTTGCAATTTCTTCCTCCACATCTCTATTACTATTTGGGGCCTATAGAAAACTCCTAACAATGTGACCGCTCCTTTCCTATTTCTAACTTCAGCCCATATTACCTCAGTAGGCAGATCCTCTTCGAACTGCCTTTCTGCAGCTGTTAAACTATCCTTGATTAACAATGCTGCTCCTCCACCTCTTTTACCACCTTCCTTACTCTTACTGAAACATCTATACGCCGGAACTTCCAACAACCATTCCTGTCCCTGTTCTCCGTAATGGCCACAACATCGTGGTCCCAAGTACCAATCCACGCTCCAAGTTCACCTACCTTATTACGGATGCTCCTGGCATTGAAGTAGACACATTTCAACCCACCTTTCTGTCTGCTGGTACACTCCTGCGACCTTGATACCCTCCTCAGTACCTCACTACTCTCAACATTGACTTCTGGACTACAGCTCATTTTCCCATCCCCCTGACAAATTAGTTTAAACCCCCCCGAAGAGCCGTAGCAAATTTCCCTCCCAGGAAAATGGTGCCCCTCTGGTTTAGGTGCAAACCGTCCTGTCTGTACAGGTCCCACCTTCCCCAGAATGTGCTCCAATTATCCACGTACCTGAAACCCTCCCTCCTACACCATCCCTGCAGCCACGTGTTTATCTGCACGCTCTCCCTGTCCCTCACCTCGCTAGCACGTGGCACCGGCAACAGACCAGAGATGACAACATGGTTTGTCCTGGCTCTCAGCTTCCACCCTAGCTCCCTAAATTCCTGTTTTAAATCTCCGTCCCTTCTCTTACCTATGTCGTTGGTACCAATGTGCACCACGACTTGTGACTGATCCCCCTCCCCCTTAAGGATTCTGAAAACACGGTCCGAGACGTCACGGACCCTGGCGCCCGGGAGGCAACATACCATCCGTGAGTCTCTTTCGCTGCCACAGAACCGTCTATCTGTCCCTCTAACTATCGGGTCCCCAATAACTATTGCTCTCCTGCTCTCGCCCCTTCCCTTCTGAGCCACAGGGACGGACCCGGTGCTGGAGATCCGTTCACCGTGGCTTACCCCTGGTAGGTCCCCCCCCCCAACAGTATCCAAAGCGGTATACTTGTTACTAAGGGGAACGACCACAGGGGATCCCTGTACTGACTGCTTCCTCCCAGTCCTCTCACCGTCACCCATCTATCTTGATTCTTCGGAGTAACTACATCCCTGAAGCTACTATCTATGACCACCTCTGCCTTACGAATGATCCGAAGTTCATCCAGCTCCAGCTCCAGTTCCCTAACGCGGTTTCTGAGGAGCTGGAGATGGGTGCACTTCCCACAGGTGAAATCAGCAGGGACACTGATGGCGTCCCTCACCTCAAACATTCTGCAGGAGGAACATTTCACTGCCTTCCCCTCGAGATAAAACAAGAAAAAGAAAGAAAGAACGAGCTTACCTGTTATTCACTCAACCCCTTAGGTTAGAGGAGGTGGAAGGGTGAGGGACACTACAAGTGTAGTGTCTCGGGTTTAGGAACCGCCCAACTTAAATACAGGTAAAAATAAAACCCTTAACCAGCAACCACTGCGCCCCACACAATAACAGCAATCAGCTGCTATGGGCCTGCGCAAACAATTTAAATCTTTACTACTTACCCAGCAGTCACTCTGTCCTCACTCCGACCAGATTCAGCTGGAAACTCCCAACAGTAAGTTTTTTTAAAATTTACTTCCCTTCTCAGCAAACAGTCGCTCAGCAACCACTGCGCCCTGCACGATTGGATTGGATTGGATTGGATTGTTTATTGTCACGTGTACCGAGGTACAGTGAAAAGTATTTTTCTGCGAGCAGCTCAACAGATCATTAAGTACATGAGAAGAAAAGGGAATAAAAGAAAATACATAATAGGGCAACACAACATATACAATGTAACTACATAAGCACCGGCATAGGATGAAGCATACAGGGTGTATGTAGTGTTAATGAGGTCAGTCCATAAGAGGGTCATTTAGGAGTCTGGTGACAGCGGGGAAGAAGCTGTTTTTGAATCTGTTCGTGCGTGTTCTCAGACTTCTGTATCTCCTGCCCGATGGAAGAAGTTGGAAGAGTGAGTAAGCCGGGTGGGAGGGATCTTTGATTATACTGCCCGCTTTCCCCAGGCAGCGGGAGGTGTAGGTGGAGTCAATGGATGGGAGGCAGGTTCGTGTGATGGACTGGGCGGTGTTCACGACTCTCTGAAGTTTCTTGCGGTCCTGGGCCGAGCAGTTGCCATACCAGGCTGTGATGCAGCCCGATAGGATGCTTTCTATGGTGCATCTGTAAAAGTTGGTAAGAGTCAATGTGGACATGCCGAATTTCCTTAGTTTCCTGAGGAAGTATAGGCGCTGTTGTGCTTTCTTGGTGGTAGCGTCGACGTGGGTGGACCAGGACAGATTTTTGGAGATGTGCACCCCTAGGAATATGAAATTGCTAACCATCTCCACCTCGGCCCCGTTGATGCTGACAGGGGTGTGTACAGTACTTTGCTTCCTGAAGTCAATTACCAGCTCTTTAGTTTTGCTGGTATTGAGGGAGAGATTGTTGTCGCTGCACCACTCCACTAGGTTCTCTATCTCCCTCCTGTATTCGGACTCATCGTTATTCGAGATCCGGCCCACTATGGTCGTATCGTCAGCAAACTTGTAGATGGAGTTGGAACCAAGTTTTGCCACGCAGTCGTGTGTGTACAGGGAGTAGAGTAGGGGGCTAAGTACGCAGCCTTGCGGTGCGCCGGTGTTGAGGACTATTGTGGAGGAGGTGTTGTTTATCCTTACTGATTGTGGTCTGTGGGTCAGAAAATCGAGGATCCAGTTGCAGAGTGGGGAGCCAAGTCCTAGGTTTTGGAGCTTTGATATGAGTTTGGCTGGGATTATGGCGTTGAAGGCGGAGCTGTAGTCAATAAATAGGAGTCTGATGTCGGACTCCTTGTTTTCGAGATGCTCTAGGGATGAGTGTAGGGCCAGGGAGATGGCGTCTGCTGTGGACCGATTGCAGCGGTATGCGAATTGCAGTGGATCAAGACATTCTGGGAGTATGGAGGTGATACGCTTCATGATCAACCTCTCGAAGCACTTCATTACGACTGGAGTCAGGGCCACTGGTCGGTAGTCATTGAGGCACGTTGCCTGGTTCTTCTTTGGTACCGGTATGATGGTGGTCTTCTTGAAGCAGGTGGGGACCTCGGAGTGGAGTAAGGACAGGTTAAAGATGTCCGCGAATACCTCTGCCAGCTGGTCCGCGCAGGCTCTGAGTGCACGACCAGGGATCCCGTCTGGGCCCATCGCCTTCCAGGAAGGCCAATCTGACTTCGGAAGCTGTGATGGTGGGTATGGGTGAATTATGGGCTGCTGGGGCATTCGACAGCAGATTGTTGGTTACCTGCTTGAACCGAGCATTGAATGCATTGAGTTCATCGGGGAGGGGTGCACTGCTGCCAGAGATACTGTTCGACTTCGCTTTGTAGCCCGTTATGTTGTTTAGTCCTTGCCACAACCGCCGAGAGTCTGTCTGTGACTCTAGCTTGGTTTGATATTCTCTCTTGCCATTCCGGTTGGCTTTGCGGAGGTCGTACCTGGATTTCTTGTATAGGTCAGGGTCGTCTGCCTTGAACGCCTCAGATCTGTCCTTCAGTAGGGAGTCAATCTCGCGATTGAGCCATGGTTTCCGGTTGGGGAACACACGTACTGCTTTCTTTGGCACGCAGTCGTCCACACATTTGCTGATGAAGTCTGTGACGGTGGTGGCATACTCATTTAGGTTGGTCGCTGAGTTCTTAAATATGGACCAGTCCACTGTCTCTAAGCAGTCACGTAAGAGCTCTTCTGTCTCCTCGGACCAGCACTGCACGACCTTCTTAGACGGATTCTCCCGCTTAAGCTTCTGCTTGTATGCCGGGAGAAGGAGCACCGTCTTATGGTCTGATTTCCCAAAGTGAGGTCGGGGGATGGAACGGTAGGTGCCCCTGATTTTTGAGTAGCAGTGGTCAAGAGTGTTGTCGCCTCTGGTGGGTCAGGAGGTGTGCTGGTGAAATTTGGCAGTACACTCTTGAGGTTGGCCTTGTTGAAGTCTCCGGCCACGATGAACAAGGCCTCCGGGTGTTCTGTTTCGTAGTTGTTTATTACTGTGTATAGTTCGTCCAGCGCCTTCCTCACTACTGCTTGAGGTTGGATGTAGACCGCTGTGATAATGGCTGAAGTGAACTCACGTGGAAGATAATATGGGCGGCACTTCACGGTCAGGTATTCCAGGTCTGGGAGCAGTAGGTCGCCAGAGTCGCCACATCCAAGCACCAGGAGGAGTTGATGAGGAGGCAAACCCCTCCACCCTTCGCTTTGCCTGATGATGCCGTGCGGTCCGCCCGGTGAATTGAGAAGCCTTCAGGTTGTATGGCACAGTCCAGTGAGGCGGGGGTGAGTCATGTCTCTGTGAAACAGAGCACACGTCAGTTTCTTACTTCCCTCTGAGAGGTAAGTCTGGCGTTAAGTTCATCCAGCTTGTTTTCGATCACTTGGACGAGAATAGCAATCAGCTGTTATGGGCCCGCGCAAACAATTTAAATCTTTACTACTTACCCAGCAGTCACTCTGTTCTAACTCCAACCAAACTCCCAACAGTAAGTTTTTTAAAAATTTACTCCCCTTCTCAGCAAACACTCGCTCAGCAACCACTGCGCCCTGCAGAGAACACGTCAGGGAAAAGAAAAACTACTTACCAGTCACCAGCCAATCACTTACCTGCAGGCTGTGACATCACGGTTCAACTTATTTATACTTCTACCTACCCTCGAGTCTCCCTCTTGATCTTTATTCGGCTGGGATCCTTACAGTGATTGGTTTTTTTTGTTAGAGGAGGAGGTAGGGAGGGAAACACTGAAGAAGTGTTTGGGGTTTAACTGTCACTTGACAACAGCTCCTCCACAAACCACCTTCTGTTTACAGTGACCGCAATGCACTGGTGCAAATTTTCCCCCAATAGCCAATCAGCGGCTCTGCTCTGCCACCCCCTGGTGGATGCTTGCCTTCACTTGAACACAGAAGGTGTCTTGCTCAGGTACACCTTCTGGATACAGTGACCGCAATGCACTGATGTAAATTTTCCCCGCAACAGCCAATTAGCAGCCCTGCTCTGTTGCCCTCTGCTGGATGCTTGCCTTCACTTAAACACAGAAGGTGTCTTGCTCAGGTACACCTTCTGGATACAGTGACCGCAATGCACTGATGTAAATTTTCCCCGCAACAGCCAATCAGCGGCTATGCTCTGCTGCCCTCTGGTGGATGATTCTCCGACCCTGCGCCGGGCCAGAGAATCCCCGGGGGGAGGAGCGAATCCCGCCCCAACGCCATCTTCCCTATTCTCCGACGCCATTTTGCGGGCGCCGGCGTGATTCCCGCTACGCTGGTCGGGGGCCATTGACAGCGCCCCCCCGGCAATTCTCCGGGCCTCGATGGGCCAATTGGCCGACAGGTTTTGCCCAGTCCCGCCAGCGTGGATTACTCACCTCACACATGGCGGGACCTGGCAGGTAAGTGTGCAGGGGCCATCCTGGGTGGGGGTGGTGGCAGGGCGATCCGACCCCCAGGGAGGGGGGGGGGGCGGGGGCCACGGTGGGCCTGGCCTGCCATCAGGGTGTACCAATCGACTGGTGGGCTGGTTCCGTTGGGGTCATTTTTCCTCCGTGCTGGGCCCCTGTAGGGCTCCACCATACTGCCCTGCGGCCGGCGCAGAGGAGGGAACCCTTGTGCATGCACGGAAATACGCCGGCCCTTCAGCGCCAGCTGGAGCTGCGGGAACCACTCCGGGATCAACCTAGCCCCCGAGAAAGGGGCGAGTTCCCCGGTTTTCATGCCGGCGCGGGGACATAGCCCCATTATTGGAGAATCCCGCCCATGGTAAGTCACAGAGCCCGTGGGTGGGATTCTCCATCCCTTCATGCTGATGGGATTCTCCGGTTCCGCGATGTGAATGGAGTTTTGGCTGAGTGTCAAATTCTCAGGTCTCGCTGGCAGCGGTAGCTAGGCGAACTCTGATTGGAGCATTATGACTGGCATGTCTCTCCTGAGTACAGATTTTTCCATCTGCTCCACTGAATTTCCACCACACGAGTGCTCATGTCACCGCTACAATGATATACATCAATAACGCATTACCATAACTATTAACCCATTTGTGATGAACGGTTACTGCCTTGTCATCATGTACGGTGATGTCCCCTTTAAAATCGGGCTTGGAACCCTGGGGACTCTGCCTCTTGCTCCGCCCATCTGTGAGCCGTATATAAGGGGCTGCCTTGTGGGCTGTGCAGCAGTTAGCACATGTCTCGGCTCCAGCATAGTTCTTAGTCTATTAAAGCCTTCTTTACCGTTTACACTCTAAGCGTTGTTATTGAGGGTACCACAATTTAATAGACTAAACTAGATCAGGATGGACGCAGGCCTAAAACCAGAGAAGCTCAACCTGGAAGCACGGACACCGGAGGCAAAGGAAATTTTTTAATACTAGATGCGGTGCTTCGAGGCCTACCTGGACTCCGCAGAGATTCCCATCCTGGGGCCATGCAAGCTGAGCCTACTCCACGCCCCGGTGAGTCACAGAATCTCCGCCACGCTCGAAAAGGCGACGACTTATGAAGAGGCGGTCGAGTTACTCCGCAAGCGGTTTGTCAAACCCATCAACGAGGTACACGTCAGGCATCTGCTCTCTACCTGCCGGCAGCGCTCGGGGCAATCGCGAGACAAATTCGTCGAGAAACTCACCGCACTTGGCAGGGACTGTGACCATCAGGATGTGACAGGGGAAGTCCATATGAATCTGCACATCAGAGACGCTTTCGTGTCCGGCATCCGCTCGACCTACATCCGGCAGCGGCTGCTCGAAAACGGGGCAAAAGACCTCCAGGACACGCTAACATTCGCCTCCTCGCTGGAGGTGGCCCGACATATCTTGGGTGCGTATCCCGCGGACTCTGCGAGCCCCCACCCCCGGACTTCCTCAGACTCAGCCGTATTACAGGCCTGCGCCACGCGGCGACCCGCTCACCATGGGGGCACACCGTGCTACTTCTGCAGACAGGGCCAGCATCCACGCCCACCTGCCCAGCCCGCTCCGCGATCTGCAGCGACTGCGGGAAGAAGGGGCATTTTGCGAGGGTCTGCCTGGCCAGGCCCAGGGGCCAGAAAAACAAAGAACAGCCGGCCCGAAAATCAGGCCCGCAGGCCTTGCAATGCGGCTGCGCACCGACCCGACACGCCCTCTTCTAACGCGTCATCAGCCTTGTGCGAATCATGGGAGCGGCCATCTTGTTGGCGGCCATCTTATCGACCCGACACGTGCGACCGATGGCGGTGGCCATTTTACGAGTCCGACGCGGCTGACGCCTCCGACTACCCGCGACTGGGTACGATCACCCTCGACCAAATTCGGCCAAAACACCTGCAGAACTCTATGATGCAGGTCCAGGTCAACGGGCACGACACTGCATGTCTCTTCGACTCCGGGAGCACAGAGAGCTTTATCCATCCTGAAACGGTAAGGCGCTGCTCCCTGCATCCCGCATCCCAAACCATAGCCCTCGCATCCGGGTCTCACTCGGTACAAATCACGGGGTACTGTATTGCGGATCTCTCGATCCAGGGCGTCAAATACACCCATTTCAAATTTTATATCCTCCCTCACCTCTGTGCCCCCCTGCTGCTCGGACTGGATTTCCAGTGCAGCCACCGAAGCCTGACACTGAAGTTCGGCGGACCCTTGCCCCCCCTCATGGTGTGCTGCCTTGCGACACTGAAAGTCGCACCCCCCTCGCTATTCGCGAACCTCACTCCTGACTGTAAGCCCGTCGCCACCAGGAGCCGGCGCTACACTGCCCAAGATATGGCTTTTATCAAGTCAGAGGTCCAGTGCTTACTGGGAGAGGGGGTCATCGAGGCTAGCAACAGCCCTTGGAGAGCGCAAGTGGTGGTAGTCCGGTCCAGGGAGAAGAAACAGATGGTCGTGGATTATAGCCAGACCATAAACCGACTCACGCAGCTTGATGCGTACCCCCTTCCTCGCATCGCGGAAATGGTAAATCGGATCGCCCAATACCGAGTCTTTTCCACTGTTCACCTCAAATCCGCCTACCACCAGCTCCCCATCCGACCAAAAGACCGCCCCTATACTGCATTCGAAGCAGCCGGACGGCTCTTCCACTTCCTCAGGGTCCCCTTCGGCGTCACAAATGGGGTCTCCGTCTTTCAAAGGGCGATGGACCAAATGGTGGACCAGTACGGTTTGTGGGCTACATACCCGTACTTGGACAATGTCACCATCTGCGGCCATGACCAGCAGGACCATGACGCTAACCTCAAAGTTCCTCCAGACCGCCCGAGCCCTTAACCTGACCTATAACGAGGAAAAATGCGTTTTCCACACCACCTGGCTGGCCATCCTCGGCTATGTCGTGGAAGACGGGGTCCTAGGTCCCGACCCCGACCGCATGCGCCCCCTTAAGGAACTCCCTCTCCCCCGCAGCCTCAAGGCCCTCAAACGGTGCTTGGGGCTTTTCTCCTATTACGCCCAGTGGGTCCCCAAGTATGCGGACAAAGCCCACCCACTCAAAAAGACCACCATTTTTCCCCTCTCGGCTGAGGCTCAATTGGCCTTCAACCGCATCAAGGCCGACATCATCAAGGCCGCCATGCACGCGGTGGACGAAACCATCCCTTTCCAGGTAGAGAGCGATGCATCAGACATCGCCCTGGCTGCTACCCTCAATCAAGGAGGCAGACCAGTAGCGTTCTTCTCCCGAACCCTCACCGCCTCCGAGATTCGACACTCTGCAGTCGAAAAGGAGGCACAAGCCATTGTGGAGGCTGTGCGGTGCTGGAGACACTACCTAGCCGGTAGGAGGTTTACCCTCGTCACCGACCAACGGTCGGTTGCCTATATGTTCAATAACACGCAACGGGGCAAAATTAAAAATGATAAAATTTTGAGGTGGAGGATCGAACTCTCCACCTGCACGTACGACATCAAGTATCGTCCAGGGGAGCTCAACGAGCCCCCAGATGCCCTGTCCCACGGCACATGCACCAATGCGCAGGAGGCCCACCTGCAAGCCATCCACAATGACCTCTGCCACTGGGGGTTACCCGGCTCGTCCATTTTATCAAGTTCCGCAACCTACCTTACTCAACCAAGGAGGTCAAGGCCATGGTCAGGGCCTGCCAAGTCTGTGCGGAGTGCAAACCGCACTTCTATCGGCCAGACAAGGTTCGGCTCGTGAAGGCCTCGGGGACCTTTGAGCGACTGAGCGTGGACTCCCGTCCACCAATCGTTATGCCTGTTTCCTCACCATTATCGATGAGTTCTCCCGTTTCCAATCCGCCATTCCCTGCCCAGACATGACCTCTGTCACCGTGATAAAGGCACTGCACAGCATCTTCACTCTGTTCGGTTTCCCCGCTTATATCCACAGCGACCGGGGTACATCGTTCATGAGCGATGAACTGCGTCAGTATCTGCTCAGCAAAGGCATCGCCTCAAGCAGAACGACCAGTTATAACCCGCGGGGAAATGGGCAAGTGGAGAGGGAGAACGCGACAGTGTGGAAGGCTGTCCTTCTGGCCCTGCGGTCGAGAAGTCTCCCAACTACCCGCTGGCAGGAGGTCCTACCCGATGCCCTACACTCCATTAGGTCGCTCCTCTGCACGGTCACGAATGAGACCCCTCACAACCGATTGTTTGTCTTCCCCAGGAAGTCTACCTCCGGGGTCTCGCTTCCACCTTGGCTAATGGCTCTGGGACCTGTTCTTCTCCGGAGGCACGCGAGGAGCCATAAAACGGACCCCCTGGTTGAAAAGGTGCGACTGCTCCACGCCAACCCCAGTTACGCCTACATTGAGTACCCCGATGGCAGGCAAGATACGGTTTCCCTCCGGGATCTGGCACCTGCTGGATCCCCCACTACAGACTACCCCTTCCCGTGCCGCTCCCCTGCAGGACCTGGCGGCCCCTACAACACACCCCATTCCGGCCCTACCCCCCCATTGATGAGCACCTACCGCGTGCCCCCCTTTACACACCCCGCCGGCACCGGCACCGCTACCCCCGGCCCTGCCTAGTCCCCCTGCCCTGACCTGGACCGAAGCTCCGACCGCTGTGCTCCTGGATGTACCCTCAACCGGGACGTCCGTGCCCGCCGCACCACCGCCCAAACTGAGGAGGTCGATGAGGATGATCTGGCCACTGAGACGGATGGACCTATGATGGCACTTCACCCCCGCTGGACTCTTTTTTAAACATGGGGTGAATGTGATGAACGGTTACTGCCTTATCATCATGTAAGGTGATGTCCCCTTTAAGACCGGGCTTGGAACCCTGGGGATTCCGCCTCTGGCTCCGCCCATCTGTGAGTCATATATAAAGGGCTGCCTCATGGGCTGTGTAGCAGTCAGCAGATGTCTCAGCTCTAACGTAGTTCTTAGTCTATTAAAGCCTTCTTTACCGTTTACACTCTAAGCGTCGTTATTGAGGGTACCTCACCATTATACTGTACCCCACTCCCCAAGTGTAATATCAACTTCTTTAATCACAAACTGTGACTACTTCTTAAACTATTTACAATAGTGGCACGATTTAATCACCACATTGTGCCCGGCGTGGATCTGAGCGTGCCAGTTAAAAAGCGTGAAAGGCCAAAATCAAACGTAATTAGTTCACTATCTAACTGGTCCACCCCCGATGATGAGTTCCGGATCATGCCCCAATATGGCAAGCATATCATTGACATCAATTTGCATCAATTTCCAGCTCATTAGGCCTGTGCTGGAAAGTATATACATAAGCAGCTGTCAGTAAAGGCCAATGCTGTAACCACACAGACACTATTGGAACCATGTTTGTTTCTTCTCTAAAAATGCTGAGCAGGGGTTTATGATCAGTAATTACTGTAAAATGCCATAGAACATACAGTGCAGAAGGAGGCCATTCGGCCCATCGGGTCTGCACTGACCCACTTAAGCCCTCACTTCCACCCTATCCCCATAACCCCTCCTAACCTTTTTAGACACTAAGGGGCAATTTATCATGGCCAATCCACCTAACCTGCACGTCTTTGGACTATGGAAGGAAACCGGAGCACCCGGAGGAAACCCACGCACACACTGGGAGAACGTGCAGACTCCGCACAGACAGTGACCCAGCGGGGAATCGAACCTGGGACCCTGGCGCTGTGAAGCCACAGTGCTATCCACTTGTGCTATTGTGCTGCCCACATTTACAGCCATCTGCCAACATGTTGATAGAATTTTATTACGATCCCTGACCCGACCCCAAGAGTGGCTCGGATACTGGTCAGAAACCCAAATATTTTATTTTAATTTCGTCAGACTGAGGGGAGGAAACCTCGCTCCCCATCTGCATCAATGGCTCCGAAGTGGAGATGGTCGATAGCTTTAAGTTCCTGGGAGTCACCATCACCAACAGTCTGTCCCGGTCCACTCACGTTGATGCAACAGTCAAGCAAACCCAACAACGTCTCTACTTCCTACGGAAGCTAAAGAAATTTGGCATGTCTGCATCGATTTTCACAAACTTCTACAGATGTGCGAGAGAGAGCATCCTATCCGGCTGCATCACAGCCTGGTATGGCAACTGCTCGGCCCAAGTTCGCAAGAAACTGCAGACTGTGGTGAACTCAGCCCAACGCATCACACAAGCTTGCCACCCCCACATTGATTCTGTCTACACCTCCCTCTGCCTCAGGAAGGCAGACAGCATTGTCAGAGGCCCCTCCCACCCAGGCTTTGCCCCCTCTTCCAGAACCTTCCATCAGGCAGATGATACAGAAGTCTGAAGCCCGCACATCCAGACATAGAAACAGCTTCTCCCCCACAGCTACCAGACTCCTCAACGACTCTCCCTCTGACTGATCTGTTCCCTGTAAGAACACTATTCACGACGCCCTATGCTGCTCTTGTTTGGCCCCTTGTTCCGCACTGTAACCAATCACTGTTTTGTCGATGTACCATTTGTCAATGTATTCTGTTGATTATTCTTTTGTCTACTATGTACGTACTGTGTACCTTCCCTTGGCCGCAGAAAACTACTTTTCACTGTACTTCGGTACGTGTGACAATAAATATCAATCAATCAATTATAAGGAGTAATAGGGGTATGGTAAATTAAAACAAACTTTATTACTAACACAGTATAAAAATCTTTAATGTCACACCAGAAAACAGTTTACAATTAACCCGTAAACAATACTACTCAATACAGTGAATACAATACCCTTAACTGCTATCTTTATTCCCACTTAAACAACAAGACAAAACAAATCTCAACTATCAATCCATTATTAAACCAATGGCACTTAGGAATACTTGCTGTACAGAGATGTTCTTTGAGACAGAAAGATCTCTTGACACTGCTTTAAAGACAAGATCTGATTCCTGTCAGACCCATGCAGAAACCCTGCCTGTAGAAGCTTCTCAGTTTGCTTCTGCTCCCCCTTATTCTCAGACAAGTCTGCACTGCTTTAAAGACTGTTTATCTCTTTTAACTTAACTGCAGAGAGCAAACTGTTCGACTTCTGGACACAGCTTCATTCAGCTCACAACTGAACTGCTTTCTGCAAAACGCCCGATGTCTTAGCTCCACCCAGCAATGACATCATCTTACCAAGCTGAATTCTAATTAACTCCACAGGGAATCCGCTTAATACACACAACATTCCATTAGCCCGAGCTTTAATTGTACCCCTGGCTCCAAACCTTGGTTGTCTTTCAAACTCAAGTTTCTTTAAGAAAATGCCTGCAGCAGTCACGTACACTAACCCTGGTTTTTAACCCTTACTGCACCAAACACCTAGAGTACAATGTATCTGAAATTCCTATATTCACCACAATTACTTTATCCCGAAGATGATGGTCAAACCCTCTTTCTCTATCCGTGAGTATGCTTTCTCTGCGGTCAGACCTTGATGAATAGCCGATGGGCCTTTCTCACACGTCCATAAGGAGATACATCACAAGTCAGAATGATTTATTTGGAAGGGTCGAAATGGCTTAAAAGGCAGCACGTCTGCAAGTCTTGTTTCACTTGTCTGTTTTGCTGTGTCCTCCAGTTTCATCCCTGGTGTTTTTTTAATCATAGATGTCGAGGTGGCAATATCGTGGACAAAGTTGGGATGAACCTCCCATTATATTTTACCATTCCAAGAAAAGCTTTTAACTCTGACACATTCTTCGGGGCTGGTGCTTCTTTGATGGCCCTGACCTTACCCTCCCTCGAGTCCAACCCTTGTGCATCTACTCTAAACCTGGAATTCGTCATTTCATAGAAACATAGAAGATAGGAGCAGGAGGAAGCCATTCGGCCCTTCGAGCCGGCTCCGCCATTCATTATCATGGCTCATCATCCAACTCAATAGCCTAATCCCGCTTTACCCCCAAGAGTGGTGAACCTTTGATTCCCTTCGCCCCAATTGCTATATTGAACTGCTTTTTGAAGCATGCAATGTTTTGGCCTCAACTACTTCCAGTGGTAATGAATTCCACAGACTCACCACTCTCTGGGTGAAGAAATTTCTCCTCATCTCTGTCCGAAATGTTCTACCCCGTATCCTCAGACTGTGACCCCTGGTTCTGGACACACCCACCATCGGGAACATCCTTCCTGCATCTACCCTGTCCAGTCCCCCCCCACCATCGGGAACATCCTTCCTGCAGCTACCCTGTCCAGTCCTGTTAGAATTTTATAAGTTTCTATTTCCAGAGATCCCCCCCTCATTCGTCTGAACTCCAGTGAATACAATCCCAACTGATTCAATCTCTTCTCATGCGTCAGTTCAGCCATCCCAGGAATCAGTCTGGTAAACCTTCGCTGCACTTCCTCTACAGCAAGAACATCCTTCCTCAGAAAAGGACACTAGAACTGCACACAATACTCCAGGTGTGGCCTCACCAAGGCCCTGTATAATTGCAGCAACACATCCCTGCTCCTGTAATCGAATCCTCGCGCAGTGAAGGCCAGCATCCCATTTGCCTTCCTCACCGCCTGCTGTATTTGCATCCTTACTCTCAGTGACTGGAGTACGAGGACATCCAGGTCTCGTTGCACAATCCCCTCTCCTAATTTTGGCCATTCAGATAATAATTATCTGAGATCAACATCAGTAGAGAAATGGTGCTGGGAAAATTGATGGGATTGAAGGCGGATAAATCCCCAGGGCCTGAGAATCTGAATACCAGAATGCTTAAGGAGGTGGCTCTGGAAACAATGGATGCATAGGTGGTCATCTTCCGGGATTCTATAGACTCTGGAACTGTCCCTGCAGATTGGAGGGTAGCTCACGTCACTCCGATATTCAAAAAGGGAGGTAGAGAGAAAGCAGGAAATTATAGACCAGTAAGCCTAACATCGGTAGTGGGGAAAATGCTTGAATCCATTATCAAGGACTTTATAGCGGAACATTTAGAAAGCAGTGGCAGGATCAGTCAGAGTCAGCATGGATTTATGAAGGGAAAATCATGCTTGACAAATCTGTTGGAATTCTTTGAAGATAGAACCAGTACAGTTGACAAGGGGGAGCCAGTCGATGTGATATATTTGGACTTTCAGAAGGTGTTTGACAAAGTCCCGCAGAAGAGATTATTGTGCAATATTAAAGCTCATGGGATTAGAGGAAATGTATTGAGGTGGATATAAGTCTGGTTGGCAGAGAGGAAACAAAGAGTAGGGATTAATGGGTCCTTTTCAAATTGGCAGGCGGTAACTAGTGGGGTACCACAGGGATTGGTGCTGGGACCCCAGCTATTCCCAATATATATACTCCAGGATTTGGATGAGGGAACAAAATGTCCTTGTGCTCCATTCGCTGAAGGTAAGCATGCAGGTGCAGCAGGCGGTAAAGAAGGCTAATGGTATGTTGGCCTTCAATGCGAGAGGTTTCGAGTCCAGAAGCAGGGATGTGTTTCTGCAATTGTACAGGGCCTTGGTGAGGCCACACTTGGAGTATTGTGGGCAGTTCTGATCTCCTTCTCTGAGGAAGGATGTTCTTGCTCTCGAGGGAGTGCAGCGAAGGTTTACCAGACTGATTCCAGGGATGGTGGGACTGTCTTATGAGGAGAGACTGACTAGGTTGGGACTGTTCTCGCTGGAGTTCAGTAGAATGAGGGGGGATCTCATAGAGACTTATAAAATTCTAACAGGACTAGACAGGGTAGATACAGGGAAGATGTTACCAATGATGGACGTGTCCAGAACCAGGGGTCACAGTCTGAGGATTCAGGGTGAACCATTCGGACAGAGAGAAGGAGACATTTCTTCACCCAAAGAGTGGTGAGCCTGTGGAATTCATTATCACAGGAAGTAGTTGATGCCAAAACTTTGAATATATTCAAGAGGCGGCTGGATATAGCACTTGGGGAGAATGGGATCAAAGGCTATGGGATTGGATTGGATTTGTTTATTGTCACGTGTACCGAGGTACAGTGAAAAGTATTTTTCTGCGAGCAGCTCAACAGATCATTAAATACATGAGAAGAAAAGGGAATAAAAGAAAATACATAATAGGGCAACACAACATATACAATGTAACTACATAAGCACTGGCATCGGATGAAGCATACAGGGATGCAGTCAATGGATGGGAGGCAGGTTCGTGTGATGGACTGGGCGGTGTTCTCTCTGAAGTTTCTTGCGGTCCTGGGCCGAGCAGTTGCCATACCAGGCTGTGATGCAGCCCGATAGAATGCTTTCTATGGTGCATCTGTAAAAGTTGGTAAGAGTCAATGTGGACATGCCGAATTTCCTTTGTTTCCTGAGGAAGTATAGGCGCTGTTGTGCTTTCTTGGTGGTAGCGTCGACGTGGGTGGACCAGGACAGATTTTTGGAGATGTGCACCCCTAGGAATTTGAAACTGCTAACCATCTCCACCTCGGCCCCGTTGATGCTGTCAGGGGTGTGTACAGTACTTTGCTTCCTGAAGTCAATTACCAGCTCTTTAATTTTGCTGGCATTGAGGGAGAGATTGTTGTCGCTACACCACTCCACTAGGTTCTCTATCTCCCTCCTGTATTCGGACTCGTCGTTATTCGAGATCCGGCCCACTATGGTCGTATCGTCAGCAAACTTGTAGATGGAGTTGGAACCAAGTTTTGCCACGCAGTCGTGTGTGTACAGGGAGTAGAGTAGGGGGCTAAGTACGCAGCCTTGCGGGGCGACAGTGTTGAGGACTATTGTGGAGGAGGTGTTGTTGTTCATTCTTACTGATTGTGGTCTGTTGGTCAGAAAATCGGGGAGAAAGCAGGATTAGGCTATTGAGTTGGATGATCAGCCATGATCGTGATGAATGGTGGAGCAGGCTCGAAGGGCCAAAAGGCCTCCTCCTGCTCCTATCTTCTATGTATCTATGTAATCTGCCTTCCTGTTTTTGCTACCAAAGTGGATAACCTTGTATTTATTCAAATTATCTGCCATACATTTGCCCACTCACTCAACTTGTCCAAATCACCCTGCAGGATCTCTGCATCCTCCTCACAGCTCACCCTCCCACCCAACTTGGTGTCATCTGCAAATTTGGAGACATTACATTTTGTTCCCTCATCTAAATCATTAATATATTTTGTGAATAGCTGGGGTCCTAGCACCGATCGCTGCGGTACCCCACTATTCACTCACTGCCTACTCATTTGAAAAAGACCCGTTAATTCCTACTCTTTGTTTCCTGTGCCCCCAGTTTTTCTATCCACCTCAGTACACTACCACTAATCCCATGCGCTTTAATTTTACACACTAGTCTCTTACGTGCGGCCTTGTTAAATGCCTTCTGAAAGTCCAAATATACCACATCCACTGGCTCCCCCTCATCAACTCTACTAGTTACATCCTTGAAGAATTCCAGTAGATTTGTCAAGCATGATTTCCCCTTCATAAATCCCTGCTTACTCCGTCCGATCCTGCCACTGTTTTCTAAGTGCTCTGCTATAAAATCTTTGATAATGGATTCTCGAATTTTCCCCATTACCGATGTCCAGCTGCTCTATTTTAGGTGTTGGATACCTTTCCAATTTTGCCATTTGATTGACCGTTAATTTATAGTTGCCACATATTGGTGCCGTCTTATCTCACTTAAGTATTGGCAGAATGGGAGCTGCCCATTCCCCCAACCGCACAGGCTCGATAATGCCCAAATCTTCCCACCTTCGAATTCCGGTTTCCACCTTCTCATGCACGGAATAGGGCATAGGTCTTGCTCTATTAACTTTGGTATAACCTCTGGACGTCCGTAAGTTTTGACTTTCAAGCCTTGTATTTTGCCCAATGCTTCTTGAAATACCTCCTGATATCGCCGGATTAATTTTGAAAATTTCTAGCCAGTTCAATTTTATTTTCTGAAGCTAATCTCACCCCATCAAGCTTGACTCCCAACTACAATGAAAGGCACTTAGGCAGACTGCTACCTGTGATGGACAGTTGCTGTAATTGTTCCCAAATCCCGCCTAGCTTCCCCTCTATACGTCGCCAGCCTGTCTGCCGTATTTTTTAATCTGAGGGGCTGGAGCGCTCCCTGGAGGTGTCGATACGTTTGTTCTCCCACTACTGAGGCGGAGGCTCCTGTGTCGGCCTCCTTTGTGAGTGGACAACCATTAACCATCAGTGCGATTGTGATGGGAGCCACTTTGCCCTCCTTAATATTATTAACCCTCTACATATCCGATCCTCCTTCTGAATTACTCTCTCTGTTGTGCACTGGACCCAGAAGCTATTCTTTAGTGTCTGGGCAGGTCCTGTTAAGCCTTACACTTGCTTTTTATGTGCCCCTTCATGCTATAGGTGTAACACACAGCTTCCCTGGGGATTTTCACAGTAACTTCATTGCAATGTTAATGTAAGCTACTTGTGACAATCATGATGATTATTATTATTGGGTTGAGCTCTCCCACATCGATAGCATTCTTCACCATTCTTGGTTTGTGACTGAATATCCTCTATCTCTGCACCCTGTTTGGTTCTGTCCTTTGTTCATTAAACTCTGCGCCCAATTCCCTGGCACTACTGCCATTCACAGTTCATCTCCAAACTTGGTGTGAGTGAGTGTGCGTGTGTGTTTGTGTGTGTGAGCGTGTCTGTGTGTGTGAGTGAATATGTGTGTATATGTGTGTGTGTGTGTGAGCGTGTCTGTGTGTGTGAGTGAATATGTGTGTATATGTGTGTGTGTGTGAGCGTGTCTGTGTGTGTGAGTGAATATGTGTGTATATGTGTGTGTGTGTGAGTAAATATGTGTGTGTGTGTGAGCGTGTCTGTGTGTGTGAGTGAATATGTGTGTATATGTGTGTGTGTGTGTGTGAGCGTGTCTGTGTGTGTGAGTGAATATGTGTGTATATGTGTGTTTGTTTGTGTATGTGAGCATGTGTGGGTTTGTGAGTGTGTGAGCATGTGCGTGAGCATGTGTGTGTGAGTGAGTGTGTGAGTGAATGTGTGTGTGAGCATGTACATGTGTGTGTGTGTGAGTGAGTGTGTGTGAGCATGTGTGTGTGTGTGAGTGAATGCGTGTGTCAGTGAATGTGTGTGTGAACGTGTGGGTTTGTGAGTGTGTGTGAGCATGTGTGTGTGTGTGTGAGTGTGTGTGTGAACGTGTGGGTTTGTGAGTGTGTGTGAGCATGTGCGTATGTGTGAGCATGTGCATGTGTGTGAGCATGTGTGTGTGAGTGAGTGTGTGTGTCAGTGAAGATGTGTGTGAGCATGTGGGTTTGTGAGTGTGAGCATGTGCGTGTGTGTGAGCATGTGCATGTGTGTGAGTGTGTGTTAGTGTTAGTGTGTGGGTCTGTGTGTGAGTGAGTGTCCCTACACTGACCCCAGGGGAATTCCTCTGTAACCCTTCCTCCAGTCAGAACTCCAGAGGTGTGAAATATAATAGAATTGGCGGAAAGCAGGAGAGCTCCGAGAGCTGGAGGTTACGGCAACAGAGAGAGCGGTGGGAGGCCATGGAGAGATTTGAACACAAGAAACTAACACACAAGTACACACACTCACACTCACAAACATACACACACATAAAACAGACACACACACACACTCACATAAACACACAGTCACACACTCACAAATGCACTCACACTCACACACACACACACAAATGCACATACACTCACACACACACAGGCACAGACACGCAAACACTCACACACGAGGAATCTGCACTGTCCCCCCCTTTTCACTCACACAATAAATGGGGGTAAGATGCTTCAGGGCACGACCACAATAAAAAATACAAGTTGGGATTTTACATTCGTCCGGAATCTGACGTCAAGTGGAATGTTCCTTCCGAGAAGACTTTGGCTGAATGCAGGATGATCCATCTTCCAGAGCGAGCCTTCCATGACAGGAGGCGGTGTGTAGAGTGAGTTAGTTCACAGACACTAGTTCCAAACTTTCAGCAGTCGGCAGTTTTGATGAAGGTCAGAGTTCCTTCTGCTGCCACCAGCTGAGCTGTCGCCTGGAGTTCTGTTCACGTTGGAGGTCAAACAGGAACTGCCGGAGCTCAATATGACAGTCCAGCTGGGATGGTGGTCATGTGACAAACCTCCTCGATGTTGGACAAAGGTGGCTGGAGTCATGAGGTGTTTGATTCTCGCTAACTTCTACAGATGTGCCACAGAGAGCATCCTATCCGGCTGCATCACAGCCTGGTATGACAACTGCTCGTCCCGAGGTCGCAAGAACCTGCAGAGTGTGGTGAACTCAGCCCAACGCATCACACAAGCTTGCCACCCCCACATTGATTCTGTCTACACCTCCCGCTGCCTCAGGAAGGCAGACAGCATTGTCAGAGACCCCTCCCACCCAGGCTTTGTCTTCTTCCAGACATTTCCATCAGGCAAAAGATACAGAAGTCTAAAGACCCGCACTTCCAGACATAGGAACAGCTTCTTTCCCCCAGCTACAATACTCCTCAACGACTCCCCCTCGGACTGATCTGTTCCCTGCAAGAACACTATTCACGACGCCCTCTGCTACTCTTATTTGGCCCTTGTTCCGCATTGTAACCAATCACTATTTGTTGATGTACCATTTGTCAATATACTCTGTCGATTATTCATTTGTCTACTATGTACGTACTGTGTACGTTCCCTTGGCCGCAGAAAAATACTTTTCACTGTACTTCGGTACAGGTGACAATAAATATCAATCAATCAATCAATCAATCAATTGGAGTCAGGATTCCTTTTGTTTTTGGAGACACTGGATTCTGGTTAACTAAATAAAGCCCTCTTGTCGAAACCATTGTGTTAGATCAGTTAATACTGAGGCCATTATGGGTGATTACCTGCAAAGGCTTGCCTTTGATTGAAGTTGGCTCGGGCAGGCTCATCGTCTGCAGGACCATTGTGTTGGCTGGGTTGGAATGTTTTCGGTAGGCCAGGACTGTTATATTCCAGATGTTTGAGCCTTTGTCAACTTTGACACTGCTGGATGCCAGCTGGAGACATCTTGTCAGCTCAGCCGTTGTCCCAGCGCACAAGAAAAGGCCTTTATGAAGCAGTTCAGCCGACGGATGTCTGAACTGTATTTTCTTTCGCATCTCGACCGTGACACTGCCATGATCTCAGACAGCACCCAAGAGTGTTTTACCGGCAGTGAGTTGAAGTCACTGTGGTTAATGTAAGAACACTTAATTCATTATATTTCTGAGGCATTGGTTTGGAACACCTTGTTCATCTCAAGCGGTTCCTCATTAATTGGCCTTGAGGGGAAATGATGGCATTGTGGAAACGTCACCGGACTTGTAATCCAGAGGCCCAGGCTAATTGAAATGAAAATGAATGAAAAATGAAAATCGCTTATTGTCACACGTAGGCCTCAATGAAGTTACAGTGAAAAGCCCCTAGTCGCCTCATTCCGGCGCCTGTTCGGCGAGGCCGGTACAGGAATTGAACCGTGCTGCTGGCCTGCCTTAGTCTGCTTTCAAAGCCAGCGATTTAGCCCAGTGTGCTAATTCCCTGAGGCCATGAGTTCAAATCCCACCAAAGGCAGTTGGTGGACTGAAAGCAAGTTAATAAAAATCTACAATGGAAAGCGGGTCCCTGTGACGGAGAGCATGAAGCAAAACTATCAATGATTTCTGTAAAAACCCAACCGGTTCACGAACGTCCTTTCGAGAAGGAAATCTGCCGTCATTACCTGGTCTGGCCTACATGTGACTGCAGACCCACAGCAATGTGGTTGACTCTAAACTTCCCTCTGAAATGGTCAAGCCAGAGGCTCAGTTGGAGAGCCACTGGCACTGGGCAACATGTGGGCTTTGCCAGGGTAACCCACACCCCATCAATACATTTTAGAAATACTACAAGAGATGTGGAGTTTTCAAAATTTGTTTCATGGGATGAGGGTGTTGCTGGGTCGGCATTCATTGCCCATCCCGGAGGGCATTTAAGAGTAAGCCACATTGCTCTGGCACAGTGGTCAGCACTGCTGCTTCACAGCTCCAGGGTCCCAGGTTCGATTCCCGGCTTGGGTCACTGGCTGTGCGGAGTCTCCACGTTCTCCCCGTGTCTGCGTGGGTTTCCTCCGGGTGCTCCGGTCTCCTCCCACAGTCCAAAGATGTGCAGGTTAGGTGGATTGGCCACGATCAATTCTCATTACTGTCCAAAAAAAAAGGTTGGGTGGGGGTTACTGGGTTACGGGGATGGGGTGGGCTTGCGTAGGGTGCTCTTTCCAAGAGCCGGTGCAGACTCAATGGGCCAAATGGCCTCCTTCTGCACTGTAAATTCTATGATTCTATGACAGTGTGGAACTTCAAAAGCACAAAGGCAAGTTGGATGAATGGACGGAAAGATTGCAAATGAGGTTCAATGCGACGGAATGACTCATAAGAACATAAACATAAGAACTAGGAGCAGGAGTAGGCCATCTGGCCCCTCGAGCCTGCTCCACCATTCAATGAGATCATGGCTGATCTTTTGTGGACTCAGCTCCACTTTCCGGCCCGAACACCATACCCCTTAATCCCTTTATTCTTCAAAAAACTATCTATCTTTATTTTAAAAACTTTTAATGAATGAGCCTCTACTGCTTCACTGGGCAAGGAATTCCATAGATTCACAACCCTTTGGGTGAAGAAGTTCCTCCTAAACTCAGTCCTAAATCTACTTCCCCTTATTTTGAGGCTATGCCCCCTAGTTCTGCTTTCACCCGCCAGTGGAAACAACCTGCCCGCATCTATCCTATCTATTCCCTTCATAATCTTATATGTTTCTATAAGATCCCCACTCATCCTTCTAAATTCCAACGAGTACAGTCCCAGTCTACTCAACCTCTCCTCGTAATCCAACCCCTTCAGCTCTGGGATTAACCTAATGAATCTCCTCTGCACACCCTCCAGTACCAGTCCTTTCTCAAGTAAGGAGACCAAAACTGAACACAATACTCCAGGTGTGGCCTCACTAACACCTTATACAATTGCAGCAGAACCTCCCTAGTCTTAAACTCCATCCCTCTAGCAATGAAGGACAAAATTCCATTTGCCTTCTTAATCACCTGTTGCACCTGAAAACCAACTTTTTGCGACTCATGCACTAGCACACCCAGGTCTCTCTGCACAGCAGCATGTTTTAATATTTTATCATTTAAATAATAATCCCTTTTGCTTTTATTCCTACCAAAATGGATAACCTCACATTTGTCAACATTGTATTCCATCTGGCAGACCCTAGCCCATTCACTTAGCCTATCCCAATCCCTCTGCAGACTTCCAGTATCCTCTGCACTTTTTGCTTTACCACTTATCTTAGTGTCGTCTGCAAACTTGGACACATTGCCCTTGGTCCCCAACTCCAAATCATCTATGTAAATTGTGAACAGTTGTGGGCCCAACACTGATCCCTGAGGGACACCGCTAGCTACTGATTGCCAACCAGAGAAACACCCATTAATCCCCACTCTTTGCTTTCTATTAATTAACCAATCCTCTATCCATGCTACTACTTTCCCCTTAATGCCATGCATCTTTATCTTATGCAACAACCTTTTGTGTGGCACCTTGTCAAAGGCTTTCTGGAAATCCAGACATACCACATCCATTGGCTCCCCGTTATCTACCGCACTGTTAATGTCCTCAAAAAATTCCACTCAATTAGTTAGGCACGACCTGCCTTTTATGAACCCATGCTGCGTCTGTCCAATGGGACAATTTCCATCCAGGTGCCTCGCTATTTCTTCCTTGATGATAGATTCCAGCATCTTCCCTACTACCGAAGTTAAGCTCACTGGCCTATAATTACCCGCTTTCTGCCTACCTCCTTTTTTAAACAGTGGTGTCACGTTTGCTAATTTCCAATCCGCCGGGACCACCCCAGAGTCTAGTGAATTTTGGTAAATTATCACTAGTGCATTTGCAATTTCCCTAGCCATCTCTTTTAGCACTCTGGGATGCATTCCATCAGGTCCAGGAGACTTGTCTACCTTTAGCCCCATTAGCTTGCCCATCACTACCTCCTTGGTGATAACAATCCTCTCAAGGTCCTCACCTGTCATAGCCTCATTTCCATCAGTCACTGGCATGTTATTTGTGTCTTCCACTGTGAAGACCGACCCAAAACACCTGTTCAGTTCCTCAGCCATTTCCTCATCTCCCATTACTAAATCTCCCTTCTCATCCTCTAAAGGACCAATATTTACCTTAGCCACTCTTTTTTGTTTTATGTATTTGTAGAAACTTTTACTATCTGTTTTTATATTCTGAGCAAGTTTACTCTCATAATCTATCTTACTCTTCTTTATAGCTTTTTTAGTAGCTTTCTGTTGCCCCCTAAAGATTTCCCAGTCCTCTAGTCTCCCACGGATCTTTGCTACTTTGTATGTTTGTTCCTTCAATTTGATACTCTCCCTCCTTTCCTTAGATATCCATGGTCGATTTTCCCTCTTTTTACCGCCCTTCCTTTTTGTTGGTATAAACCTTTGCTGAGCACTGTGAAAAATCACTTGGAAGGTTCTCCACTGTTTCTCAACTGTTTCACTATAAAGTCTTTGCTCCCAGTCTACCTTAGCTAGTTCTTCTCTCATCCCATTGTAATCTCCTTTGTTTAAGCACAAAACTCTAGTGCTTGATTTTACCTTCTCACCCTCCATCTGTATTTTAAATTCCACCATATTGTGATCGCTCCTTCCGAGAGGATCCCTAACTATGAGATCTTGAATCAATCCTGTCTCATTACACAGGACCAGATCTAGGACCGCTTGTTCCCTCGTAGGTTCCATTACATACTGTTCTAGGAAACTATCGCGGATACATTCTATAAACTCCTCCTCAAGGCTGCCTTGACCGATCTGGTTAAACCAATCGACATGTAGATTAAAATCCCCCATGATAACTGCTGTACCATTTCTACATGCATCTGTTATTTCTTTGTTTATTGCCTGCCCCACCATAATGTTACTATTTGGTGGCCTATAGATTACTCCTATCAGTGACTTTTTCGCCTTACTATTCCTGATTTCCACCCAAATGGATTCAACCTTATCCTCCATAGTACCGATGTCATCCCTTACTGTTGCCCGGATGTCATCCTTAAATAACAGAGCTACACCACCTCCCTTACCATCCACTCTGTCCTTCTGAAAGGTTTGATACCCTCGGATATTTAACTCCCAGTCGTGACCATCCTTTAACCATGTTTCAGTAATGGCCACTAAATCATAGTCATTCACGATGATTTGCGCCATCAACTCATTTACCTTATTCCGAATACTACGAGCATTCAGGTAAAGTACACTTATGTTGGCTTTTTTACCTCTGTTCTGAATCTTAACACCTCGATCAGTAACCTCTCCTAAGTTATATTTCCTCTTAACCTTTCTCCTAATTTTCCTTGTCGTCGAACCCATATCTTCCTGTAACAACCTGCCGTGTCGCTTACCATTAATGTTTTCACTTCCCGTTTTATTTCTTTTAGTATTCCTGGTCCTATTCACTGAGCTCCCCTCAGTCACTGTACCTTGTACTGTCACCCTTTTTGATTTTTGACTATGGCTTCTCTGCCTTACACTTTCCCCCTTACTGCCTTTTATTTCTGTCCCTGTTTTACTACCTTCCAACTTTCTGCATCGGTTCCCATCCCCCTGCCACATTAGTTTAAACTCTCCCCAACAGCTCTAGCAAACCCCCCCCCCCCCCGAGGACATCGGTTCCAGTCCTGCCCAGGTGCAGACCGTCCGGTTTGTACTGGTCCCACCTCCCCCAGAACCGGTTCCAATGTCCCAGGAATTTGAATCCCTCCCTCTTGCACCATCTCTTGAGCCACGTATTCATCCTCTCTATCCTGACATTCCTACTCTGACTAGCTCGTGGCACTGGTAGCAATCCTGAGATTACTACCTTTGAGGTCCTACTTTTTAGTTTAACTCCTAGCTCCCTAAATTCAGCTTGTAGGACCTCATCCCGTTTTTTACCTATATCGTTGGTGCCTATGTGCACCATGACAGCTGGCTGTTCACCCTCCCCCCGCAGAATGTCCTGCAGCCGCTCCGAGACTCAAGTTTAGTATGAAGAACATGGAGGAACAATCTAAAATAAAGGATACAATTCTAAAGTGGGTGGAGGAACAGAGACACCTGGGTGCATATGGACTTAACTCATTGAAGGTAGTAGGACAGGTTGAACAAAGAACAAAGAAAAGTGCAGCACAGGAACAGGCCCTTCGGCCCTCCAAGCCCGTGCCGACCATGCTGCCCGACTAAACTACAATCTTCTACACTTCCTGGGTCCGTATCCCTCTATTCTCATCCTATTCATGTATTTGTCAAGATGCCCCTTAAATGTCACTATTGTCCCTGCTTCCACCACCTCCCCCGGTAGCGAGTTCCAGACACCCACT
This sequence comes from Scyliorhinus torazame, assembly GCF_047496885.1. Taxonomy (NCBI): domain Eukaryota; kingdom Metazoa; phylum Chordata; class Chondrichthyes; order Carcharhiniformes; family Scyliorhinidae; genus Scyliorhinus; species Scyliorhinus torazame. Next base: position 10,709,913 of record NC_092713.1, read on the forward strand.
AGCCTCTGTGTAAAAAACCTGCCTCGTACATCTACTCTAAACCTTGCCCCTCGCACCTTAAACCTATGCCCTCTAGTAATTGACCCCTCTACCCTGGGAAAAAGTCTCCTCTATCAAGTCACCCCTCAACTTCCGTCGTTCCAGTGAGAACAAACCAAGTTTATTCAACCTCACCTCATAGCTCGTGCCCTCCATACCAGGCCACATTCTGGGAAATCTCTTCTGCACCCTCTCTAAAGCCTTCATAACCTTCTGTTAGTGTGGCGACCAGAATTGAACACTATACTCCAAGTGTGGCCTAACTAAGATTCTATACAGTTGCAACATGACTAGCCAATTTTTATACTCAATGCCCCGGTCAATGAAGGCAAGCATGCCGTATGCCTTCTTGACTACCTTCTCCACCTGTGTTGCCCCTTTCAGTGACCTGTGGACCTGTACACCTAGATCTCTCTGACTGTTAATGCTCTTGAGGGTTCTACCATTCACTATATACTCCTTATATTCCTTACCTGCATTAGACCTTCCAAAATGCATTACTTCACATTTGTCTGGATTAAACTCCATCTGCCATCTCTCCACCCAAGTCTCCAAACGATCTAAATCCTGCTGTATCCTCTGACAGTCCTCATTGCTATCCGCAATTCCACCAACCCTTGTGTCATCCACAAACTTACTAATCAGACCAGTTACATTTTCCTCCAAATCATTTATATATACTACAAACAGCAAAGGTCCCAGCACTGATCCCGCGGAACACCACTAGTCACAGCCCTCCAATCAGAAAAGCATCCTTTCATTGCTACTCTCTGCCTTCTATGACCTAGCCAGTTCTGTATCCATCTTACCAGCTCATCCCTGATCCCGTGTGACTTCACCTTTTGTACTAGTCTGCCATGAGGGACCTTGTTAAAGGCCTTACTGAGGTCCATATTGACAACATCCACTGCCCTACCTGCATCAACCATTTTCGTGACCTCCTCGAATAACTCTATAATCTTAGAGAGAGCAGCTAATAAATCATAGAGTATTCCAGGCTTTATTAATAGGGGCATGGAGTACAAAAGTAAGGAGGTTATGTTGAACTTGTATAAAACATTAGTTGGGCCTCAACAGGAGTGTTGTGTTCCGTTCTGGGCATCATAGTTCAGGAACGATGTGAAGGCATTGGAGCGAGTGCAGAAAAGATTCACGAGAATGTATCCCGGGACGAGGAACTTCAGTTATGAAGGTGGATTGGACAAATTGGGATGGTTTTCCTTGGAGAAGAAGGATGAGAGGAGATTTGACGGAGGTGTTCAGAATCATGAGGAATCTGGACAGAGTTGACAGGGAGAAACTGTTCCCAGGCATCAAAAGATCAAGAGCGAGAGGGCACAGATTTAAATGAATTGGCAAAAGATGCAAAAGCGACAACAGGGATAAACATTTTCACTTCCTACTGATCTGGTATTGCTGGCATTTTGTGTCGACCATTTAACGTGAGAGGATCATAAAGGATAGAGTCCAAGATTCCCTTATCCCCAGTGCGAGCAACGCTGAAACCATTGATATTGCACCAATCAGAATAAGGGAAGAATTGTGAGACCTGATAAGTAGAATCATAGATCATAGAACCACAGAATGTACAGTGCAGAACTCAAACAACTAAGATTACACACCATTCATCCAATAATTATAAAACGTCAATGAATTCCATTTGTTAGGTAACATATTATGTGACTAAATATGGTCAGTCTGCAAGCATGATTAACTTTGCACCTCCAACAGTAACAAGTCTTGTTCGTTAACTGCAAATCCTCAATGTCTGAAATGATTATTTTGCTTTGACCCACCAACCAGCCGATCTTTCTTCAAGTGATGCCATTTGGCACGAAATTGAATTTCATAATGTCATACATATCCTCAAAATGTAATCTCTGTGGCTAGGATATAAAATGTAATCTGTTTGTAAAAGGCAAGGTCACCTCAGGACGGTAACTGCTTTCGGTGCAAATGAATGTGTAATTTTCGCATCACTGCTTGAATAGAAAATATGAATTTTAAAAATTGAACACCGGTGTTCATGAACACTATTTTATCGCCGTGTATTTTGCCTTGAGTCTTGATGCTGAAGGTAACTGTTCTCTTGTTCTGTGTTCCATCGCCGACCACCATTGGCTCCCGATCCAGCACTGCCTCGATTTTAAAACAGTGTTTCTCGTGTTCAAACCTCTCCATGGTCTCCCCACCTCTCTCTCTATTCCTGGAACCTCCAGCTCTCTGAGATCTTCTGGGGAGGAAGAAAACAGGGAATCACAGGTCGTTTAGCCTAACATCAGGAGTCGGAAAAATGCTCGAGCCTTTTATAAAGGATGGGATAACAGGGCACTTAGAAAATATCAGCGGGATGAGACAAAGTCAATATGGATCAATGAAAGGGAAATCATGTTTGACAAAGCTACTGGAGTGTTTTGAGGATGTAACGAATAGAATAGATGGGGGAGAGCCAGTGGATGTTGTGTATTTGGGTTTTGAGATAGCTTGTGATAAAGTCCCACCTAAGACGTTCTTCAAAATTGCATTGAATTGGGGTAATACACTGGCATGGATTGTGCATTGGTTAACAGCCAGGAAACAGAGAGTAGATATAAATGGGTCTTTTTCTGGGCTTCACGGTGGCGCAGTGGTTAGCACTGCTGCCTCACGACGCCAAGGACCCCTGGTCGATGCCGGCCCTGGGTCACTGTCCGTGTGGAGTTTGCACATTCTCCCCGTGCCTGCGTGGGTCTCACCCCCACAACCCAAAAAGATGTGCAGCGTAGGTGGATTGGCCGCGCTAAATTGCCCCTTAATTGGGAAAACAAATAATTGTGTACTCTAATTTTTTTTTGAATGGGTGTTTATCGAAGAGGCAGGCAGTGACGCGTAAATCCCGCAGGGACCGGGGCCTGGGTCCCAGCTACTCACAAAATTCAATTTCATAATCTCATATATATCCTTGGATTGTCGGGCGCGATTTACCGGCCTCATCGTGCCCGACTTGGTGACGCGACGAAGCCGCTTGAGATGTCTCGCGAGATTCATCCAAACCTGGATCTTACCCTCATAGGGTGAGATCCGGATATAGATATTTACATGAGCTATATGACTAGGTTAAATATGTCTGCGCTGGATTCTCCCGGCGCCTGGGAACTAGCGAAGACTGTACCAGACACTGTTTGTACTGATCCACACAAATGTGGACCAGGCCTAATGGCACCTGGGGTTCTCCCAGGCTATTGGAGAGCTCTGGGTGGTCGGGGACAGGGCAGGGTGGGTCCTTGGCTCTCCCATTGGCAACTGGGAACCTTGGCACTGCCAGCCTGGTACTGCTGAGGTGCCTGGGTGGCACTGCCAGCGTATCAGGGTGACAGCACTGCTGGGATGCACACATGCCAGGGTGTCATTGCCAAGGGTTGGGGACGGAGGCGGGCTATGTTCATGAAAGGGGATATGAGGGGGAGTATGAAGGGTGGGGGGTGTGAAGAGTAGGTATGAAAGGGCCTCATAAAGGTTGGGGCATTAGGGGTGGTGGTCCTGAAAGGAGGGGGGGGGGGTCTGAAAGGGGGACGGGGAGGTCTGTAATGTGTGGGGGGGGGGGGGTCTCAGCAACCCCAAAGCCGGATGTCCTCACTTGGGGGTTAATGCCCATGTGTGCGGTGAATGACATTGCCTGTGGGTGGGGATGTGCAAATTCATTTCGAGATTGAGGCCTCCTTTCAAAATGGCGGCCCGATCTCTGAGGAGCCGGTCTTGTGGTGAGATGTATATATGATGGTATATAAAGAGTTAATGACTACATCATAGTGTAAGACTACCACTGGATGGCAGCACTAGATTCATGTATAAATAAATGAACTCAAAGGATATTGGGTCTCTTCAAACCAGGAGTGACTAGACAGCAGTCAGAGAGAGATATAGCATAGTTAATACGTGTAGTTAAATATAGTTAATACTTATTCTGATTTACTTTATCACTAGTTATAGTTCTGTAAGAGTGAACAAACTCATTAGTATTTAATTAGTTATTCATTAAGCCTATTTTGCTTTGAATTGAAGATTGGTATTTGCCTTGAAATCTAACCATCGGACCGTTCTGGAAGTAAAGCAAAGAGTAATGACACATTACAAACAAGTAATATAACACGGGCTGACCGGCAAGTCCAGTTCCCCAGTGTCGAAAAAACTTCTGAGTGTGGACTAGACCGCCGATCAATGCGCCAGGGTCCAGAAAGATGACTGTGTGTGGCTGAATAACAGTGTGGATCTCACACAAAAAACAGTGAAAAACAGCCCGTCAAACTTGCCCAAAATGACACTTTGAAATTTTTCCGTTGAATCGTGTCCATAATCTCTGTGGTTTGGATAAAAAATGTAATCTGTATGTAGAAGGAAAAGTCATCTCAGGTCGTTGTGAAAAAAGTGGAATTTTCACCTAACTGTTTGATTAGAAAACATGAATTTTAAAAATTGAACACCGGTATTCGTGAACACTATTTTATCGCCGTGTTATTTTGCCTTGAGTCTTGACGCTGAAGGTTCTCTTCTCCTGCGTTCCATCGCCGACCTCCATTGGCTCCCGATCCAGCAATGTGTCGATTTTAAAACAGTGTTTCTCGTGTTCAAATCTCTCCGTGGTCTCCCCACCTCCCTCTCTACTGCTGCCACCTCCAGCTCTCTGAGCTCTCCTGCCTTTCTCCAATTCTATCAACTTTCACACCTCTGGAGTTCTGATTGGAGGGAGGGTAACAGAGGAGTTCCCCTGGGACCCTTGCTCTTCCTGATACATATCATGGTGCACGGGGCGCAGTTTCCAAACCAGCGGACAATACGAATCTGGGAAACATTGCAAACAGTGAGGAAGATAGTGTAGAATTTCAGAATGATTTAGACAGGTTATTGGAATGACAGATAAGTGGCAATGAAATTTCAATGCAGAAAAATGTGAAGTGATTCATTTTAGTAAGAGGACGGCAGAGCGAGAATATAAAGTAAATGATACAATTCTAAAGGGGATGCAGGAGCAGTGGGACCTGGGGTTAATGTGCATAAACCCTTAAAGGTGGTGGGACAGGTTGAGAACGTGATTAATAAAGAAAACAGTGGGCGGGATTCTCCCCTACCCGGCGGGGCGGGGGGTTCCGGCGTAATGGAGTGGCAGGAACCACTTCAGTGTCAGGCTGCCCCAAAGGTGCGGAAGTCTCCGCTCCTTTAGGGGCCAAGCCCTCGCCTTGAGGGGCTCGGCCCGCGCCGGAGTGGTTTCTGCTCCGCCGGCTGGGGGGAAAGGCCTTGGGCGCCACGCCAGCCGGCGCCGAAAGGTCTTCGCCGGGCGACGCATGCGCGGGAGCGTCAGCGGCTGCTGACGTCATCCCCGCGCATGCGCAGTGGAGGGGGTCTCTTCCGCCTCCGCCATAGTGAAGACCATGGTGAAGGCGGAAGGAAAAGAGTGCCCCCACGGCACAGGCCCGCCCGCGGATCGGTGGGACCCGATCACGGGCCAGGCCACCGTGGGGGCACCCCCCGGGGCCAGATCGCCCCGCGCACCCCCCCCCCCCCAGGACCCCGGAGCCTGCCCGCGCCGCCTTGTCCCACCGTTCAAAAGGTGGTTTAATCCACGCTGGCGGGACAGGCATTCCAGCAGCGGGACGTCGGCCCATTGCGGGGCGGAGAATCGCCGGGGGTGGGCCCGCCGACCGGCGCGGCGCGATTCCCATCCCTGCCGACCGGTGCGGCGCAATTCCCGCCCCCGCCGATTCTCTGGTGCCGGAGAATTCGGGACACGGAGGGGGCGGGATTCACGCCAGCCCCCAGCGATTCTCCAACCCGGTGGGGGGTCGGAGAATCGCGCCCAGTATCCCAGGCTTCATTAATTAGGATGTGGAGATGCCGGCGTTGGACTGGGGTGGGCACAGTACGAAGTCTTACAACACCAGGTTAAAGTCCAACTGGTTTCCTCACCTGTTGGACTTTAACCTGGTGTTGTAAGACTTCTTATTAATTAGGGGCAGAGAGTACGAGAGGAATTTCCAAATTACTGAAAGAATCAAGAAGCAAATAGATTTCCTGACTCGACAAGGTGTGTGGTGTTTGGGGGGAGCTCTGGAGTATGACGTTGGGATAGAGGGTCAGTCATGTTCATACTGAACGGTGGAGCAGACTCGAAGGGCTGAATGGCCGCATGTATTTTCTCTGTTTCTCTGCTACTCAAGGACCCAGAAGTGATAGATTGGGTGAAGTGCAGGGTCCTGCGGTGGGGGGGTGCGGGGGGCGGCGGGAGGGTTGCGGTCGAAAGATCGGGGCTGCCTTTAAAAGTGGTGCCCGATTCGCAAGAAGTCTCCCTGAGCTCGCCAGTGCAGGAAATGACTTAGAGAGTGGCCTCAACGGGGCGTTCCTCGCCGAGGCCAAACAAAACGGCAAAGTGATGTTGAATAGCGGGGGGTTTCCCGGCGCTGCAGGGCCGTGGGACGCCCCGCTAAATGTACCATTCTGCAGACGTTATGTGTCCGCTGAAACGCGCCCAAGATTTCAGATCGATGACCTTTCAGCATTTCCTGGTGAACTCTAGGTCTCTCTCCGGAGATGCTGCCAGATCTGCTGAGCACTTCCCCAATTTTAGCCTTTTTTTCCAGATTTCTGTTTTTGTTTTGTGCCATTCTAGTAAATCTGTTCTACAAAGTACTTGCAGCACCAAAACAGACCATTCGGCCCGGCACAGGCATCTCCATTCCCTTCTTTAGCCAATCCCGTCGACATAGGGATTGCTGAGTGCTGAATTTGGTGCTTTTTGAGTGCTGTAGTGAGGGTTTGGTGACTGAGGGAGTTAGGTGAGGAGGGAGTAAGGTGCTCCTTTCATTTTGTTTCATACATTTCCGCAAAGAGTGAAAAGAGAGCCAGGAGTTTACAGAAAGTGCAGCTGACTGGGAGCAGAGTCGGAGGGCGGAGATCTAGTTAGTCCACAGGGCAGCTATATTCTGTCAGGTAAGAGGGGATGGAGGCTAGGCCAGTTGCATGCTCCTCCTGTAGGATGTGGGTGGTGAGGGATACCACCGGTGTCCCCGCTGACTATACCTGCGGGAAGTGCACCCAACTCCAGCTCCTCAAAGACCGTGTTAGGGAACTGGAGCTGAAGCTGGATGAACTTCGGATCATCCGGGAGGCAGAGGAGGTGATAGAGAAGAGTTACAGGGAGGTAACCACACCCAAGGTACAGGACAAGGTTACAGTCAGGGGAAAAAAAAAAAACAGGCAGACAGTGCAGGGATCCCTCGTGGCCGTTCCCCTTCAAAACAAGTATACCGTTTTGGATGCTGTTGGGGGGGATGACCTACCGGGGGAAGGCCCTAGCGGCCAGGTCTCTGGCACTGAGTCTGGCTCTGGGGCTCAGAAGGGAAGGGGGGAGAATAGAAAAGCAATAGTTGTAGGAGATTCAATGGTTAGGGGAATAGATAGGAGATTCTGTGGTCGCGAGCGAGACTCCCGGAAGGTATGTTGCCTCCCGGGTGCCAGGGCCAGGGATGTCTCGGATCGTGTCTTCAGGATCCTTCAGGGGGAGGGGGAGCAGCCAGAAGTCGTGGTGCACATTGGTACCAACGACGTAAGTAGGAAAAGGGGTGTGGAGGTAATAAATGAGTTTAGGGAGTTAGGCTGGAAGTTAAAAGCCAGGACAGACAGAGTTGTCATCTCTGGTTTGGTGCCAGTGCCACGTGATAGCGAGGCTAGGAATAGGGAGAGAGTGCAGCTGAACACGTGGCTGCAGGAATGGTGTAGGAGGGAGGGCTTCAGGTATTTGGATAATTGGAGCGCATTCTGGGGAAGGTGGGACCTGTACAAGCAGGACGGGTTGCATCTGAACCAGAGGGGCGCCAATATCCTGGGAGGGAGGTTTTCTAGTACTCTTCGGGAGGGTTTAAACTAATTTGGCAGGGGAATGGGAACCGGATTTGTAGTCCAGCAACTAAGGTAGCCGATATTCAGGACGCCAACGCGTGTAATGAGGCAGTGGGGAAGGGAACACTGACAAAGGAGAGTACTTGCAGACACGGAGATGGGTTGAAGTGTATATACTTCAACGCAAGAAGCATCAGGAATAAGGTGGGTGAACTTAAGGCATGGATCGGTACTTGGGACTACGATGTGGTGGCCATCACGGAAATTTGGATAGAAGAGGGGCAGAAATGGTTGTTGGAGGTCCCTGGTTATAGATGTTTCAATAAGATTAGGGTGGGTGGTAAAAGAGGTGGAGGTGTGGCATTGTTAATTAGAGATAGTTTAACAGCTGCAGAAAGGCAGTTCGAGGAGTATCAGCCTATTGAGGCAGTATGGGTTGAAGTCAGAAATAGGAAAGGAGCAGTCACCTTGTTAGGAGTTTTCTATAGGCCCCCCAATAGTAGCAGAGATGTGGAGGAACAGATTTTGGAAAGGTGCAGAAGTCACAGGGTAGTAGTCATGGGTGACTTTAACTTCCCAAACATTGAGTAGAAACTCTTTAGATCAAAGAGTTTGGATGGAGTGGTGTTTGTGCAGTGTGTCCAGGAAGCTTTTCTAACACAGTATGTAGATTGTCCGACCAGAGGAGGGGCAATATTGGATTTAGTACTTGGTAATGAACCAGGGCAAGTGATAGATTTGTTAGTGGGGGAGCATTTTAGAGATAGTGACCACAATTCTGTGACTTTCACTTTAGTAATGGAGAGGGATAGGTGCATGCAACAGGGCAAGGTTTACAATTGGGGGAAGGGTATATACGATGTTGTCAGACAAGAATTGAAGTGCATAAGTTGGGAACTTAGGCTGTCAGGGAAGGACACAAGTGAAATGTGGAACTTGTTCAAGGAACAGGTACTATGTGTCCTTGATATGTATGTACCTGTCAGGCAGGGAAGAGATGGTCGAGTGAGGGAACCATGGTTGACAAGAGAGGTTGAATGTCTTGTTAAGAGGAAAAAGGAGACTTATGTAAGGCTGAGGAAACAAGGTTCAGACAGGGCGCTGGGGGGATACAAGATAGCCAGGAGGGAACTGAAGAAAGGGATTAGGAGAGCTAAGCGAGGGCATGAACAATCTTTGGCGGGTAGGATCAAGGAAAACCCCAAGGCCTTTTACACATATGTGAGAAATATGAGAATGACTAGAGCGAGTGTAGGTCCGATCAAGGACAGTAGCGGGAGATTGTGTATTGAGTCTGAAGAGATAGGAGAGGTCTTGAACGAGTACTTTTCTTCTGTATTTACAAATGAGAGGGACCATATTGTTGGAGAGGACAGTGTGAAACAGACTGGTAAGCTCAAGGAAATACTTGTTAGGAAGGAAGATGTGTTGGGCATTTTGAAAAACTTGAGGATAGACAAGTCCCCCGGGCCTGACGGGATATATCCAAGGATTCTATGGGAAGCAAGAGATGAAATTGCAGAGCCGTTGGCAATGATCTTTTCGTCCTCACTGTCAACAGGGGTGGTACCAGGAGATTGGAGAGTGGCGAATGTCGTGCCCCTGTTCAAAAAAGGGACTAGGGATAACCCTGGGAATTACAGGCCAGTTAGTCTTACTTCGGTGGTAGGCAAAGTAATGGAAAGGGTACTGAAGGATAGGATTGCTGAGCATCTGGAAAGACACTGCTTGATTAGGGATAGTCAGCACGGATTTGTGAGGGGTAGGTCTTGCCTTACAAGTCTTATTGAATTCTTTGAGGAGGTGACCAAGCATATGGATGAAGGTAAAGCAGTGGATGTAGTGTACATGGATTTTAGTAAGGCATTTGATAAGGTTCCCCATGGTAGGCTTCTGCAGAAAGTAAGGTGGCATGGGATAGTGGGAAATTTGGCCAGTTGGATAACGAACTGGCTAACTGATAGAAGTCAGAGAGTGGTGGTGGATGGCAAATATTCAGCCTGGATCCCAGTTACCAGTGGCGTACCGCAGGGATCAGTTCTGGGTCCTCTGCTGTTTGTGATTTTCATTAATGACTTGGATGAGGGAGTTGAAGGGTGGGTCAGTAAATTTGCAGATGATACGAAGATTGGTGGAGTTGTGGATAGTGAGGAGGGCTGTTGTCAGCTGCAAAGAGACATAGATAGGATGCAGAGCTGGGCTGAGAAGTGGCAGATGGCGTTTAACCCTGAAAAGTGTGAGGTTGTCCATTTTGGAAGGACAAATATGAATGCGGAATACAGGGTTAACGGTAGAGTTCTTGGCAATGTGGAGGAGCAGAGAGATCGTGGGGTCTATGTTCATACATCTTTGAAAGTTGCCACTCAAGTGGATAGAGCTGTGAAGAAGGCCTATGGTGTGCTAGCGTTCATTAACAGAGGGATTGAATTTAAGAGCCGTGAGGTGATGATACAGCTGTACAAAACCTTGGTAAGGTCACATTTGGAGTACTGTGTCTAGTTCTGGTCGCCTCATTTTAGGAAGGATGTGGAAGCTTTGGAAAAGGTGCAAAGGAGATTTACCAGGATGTTGCCTGGAATGGAGAGTAGGTCTTACGAGGAAAGGTTGAGGGTGCTAGGCCTTTTCTCATTAGAACGGAGAAGGATGAGGGGCGACGTGATAGAGGTTTATAAGATGATCAGGGGAATAGATAGAGTAGACAGTCAGAGGTTTCCCCGGGTGGAACAAACCATTACAAGGGGACATAAATTTAAGGTGAATGGTGGAAGATATAGGGGGGATGTCAGAGGTAGGTTCTTTACCCAGAGAGTAGTGGGGGCACGGAATGCACTGCCTGTGGAAGTAGTTGAGTCGGAAACATTAGGGACCTTCAAGCAGCTATTGGATAGGTACATGGATTACGGTAAAATGATATAGTGTAGATTTATTTGTTCTTAAGGGCAGCACGGTAGCATTGTGGATAGCACAATTGCTTCACAGCTCCAGGGTCCCAGGTACGATTCCGGCTTGGGTCACTGTCTGTGCGGAGTCTGCACATCCTCCCCGTGTCTGCGTGGGTTTCCTCCGGGTGCTCCGGTTTCCTCTCACAGTCCAAAGATATGCAGGTTAGGTGGATTGGCCATGATAAATTGCCCTTAGTGTCCAAAATTGCCCTTAGTGTTGGGTGGAGGTGTTGACTTTGGGTAGGGTGCTCTTTCCAAGAGCCGGTGCAGACTCAATGGGCCGAATGACCTCCTTCTGCACTGTAAATTCGATGATAATCTATGATTAATCTAGGACAAAGGTTCGGCACAACATCTGTGCTGTATTTTTCTATGTCCTATGTTCTATATCCTTTTCCTTTCTGCCCCGATTTGTTTATCTAGGTGCCCCTTGACCGCATGGGGAGACCGTGGTATTGTGGTAATGTCACTGGGCTAGTAATCAAGGGGCCTCAGCTGAATCTCTGCGGGACATGGGTTCAAATCCCGGGGGGAATTTAATTTCAATTAATAAATCCGGAATATTAAGCTAATCTCAATAATGGCGACAAAGCTGTCATTGACTGCTGCAAAGATCCATCTGGTTCAGTAATGTCGCCTAGCAAAGGAACTGACTTGGTCTCAGTTCCTACCTGTGGTACTGGGTTCCATATTCTCCCCATTCTCCAGGTGAAGACGTTTCTCCTGAATGCAAAGCCTTGGAGTTCTCAGGACAGATGTATGAATGCCAAATGTCAAAGGGAGCTTATACTGCACAATAATAATAATAGCTTATTGTCACAAGTAGGCTTCAATGAAGTTACTGTGAAAAGCCCCTAGTCGCCACATTCCGGCGCCTGTTCGGGGAGGCTGGTACGGGAATTGAACCCTCGTCTTGCTCTGCATTACAAGCCAGCTGTTTAGCCCACTGTGCTAAACCAGCCCTATGCTAAACCAGCCCACAAGGGAAGGGTTGGCAGCTGGACTCTAATTGGTCAAGGCATTGCCATGGAGAATGTGACAGGGAACAGTTAACTTCCAAGCTTTTGTTTATGTGCAAACGTTAAACAAAAGCTTGGGTGATATATGTCCATTCACCAGGGCAACGGCTCGACCAATCAGAGTCCATTTGCCAAACAATCAGCACTCAAGAAGTATGAATTGTTGCTCTCTTTGAAATTTGATATTCTTGACGTCAACCCTGCTGAGTGCAAGTTGATAAGATTGGAGAGCATGATTCTCTTTTCGGCAACACACATTTGTCCTACCGAGATGGCAGGAAAAAGGGAAAAATCTGAAAATAAACTTGTTTCTCTTCAACATTCTATTGCTAAATTCTCTTTTTTTTCTGGACTGATCAAACGGCTGCAGGTGACCACATGATGGTAGTTCTGGAAAGTTTCTGACCAGTTTAAAAATGGATAACTCATCCAATTCCTGGAATGTAACACTCCTTGCATTGAATAAACATTCCAGCCAAGGCAACATAAGACCAGAAGACATAGGAGGCAGAATTAGGCCACTCGGCCCATCGAGTCTGCTCCGCCACTCAATCATGGCTGATATTTTTCTCATCCCCATTCTCCTGCCTTCTCCCCATAACCCCTGATCCCCTTATTAATCAAGAACCTATCTATCTCTGTCTTAAAGACATTCAGTGATTTGGCCTCCACAGCCTTCTGCGACAAAGAGTTCCACAGATTCACCACCCTCTGGCTGAAGAAATTCCTCCTCATCTCTGTTTTAAAGGATTGTCCCTTTATTCTGGGCAGCACGGTAGCACAGTGGTTAGCACAATTGCTTCACAGCTCCAGGGTCCCAGGTTCGATTCCCGGCTTGGGTCACTGTCTGTGCGGAGTCTGCACGTTCTCCCCGTGTGTGCGTGAGTTTCCTCGGGGTGCTCCGGTTTCCTCCCACAGTCCAAAGATGTGCGGGTTAGGTGATATTCTGAGATGGTGCCCTCTGGTTCTAGTTTTTCCTACAAGGGGAAACATCATCTCCAAGTCCCACTCTATCCAGGCCTCGCATCATGGATCAGTGATGAGATGTCATGATGGCACAGTGGTTAGCACTGCTGCCTCACAGCGCCAGGGACCCGGGTTTGATTCCGGCCTTGGATGACTGTCTGTGTGGAGTTTGCACTTTTCCTCCCACAGTCCAAAGATGTGCAGGTTAGGTGGATTGGCCAGGATAAATTGTCCCTCAGTGTCCAAGGATGTCCTTCTACACTGTAGGGATTCTATTCTATGTAATAATAACAATCTTTATTATTGTCACATGTAGGCTTACATTAACACTGCAAAGAAGGTACTGTGAAAATCCCCTAGTCGCGACACTCTGGCACCTGTTCGGGTACACAGAGGGAGAATTCAGAACATCCAATTCACCTAACAGCACGTCTTTCGGGACCTGTGAGAGGAAACCAGAGCACCCGGAGGAAACCCACGCAGACACGGGGAGAACGTGCAGACTCCACACAGACGGTGACCCAAGCCGGAATCGAACGTGGGACCCTGGTCCTGTGAGGCAGCAGTGCTAACCACTGTGCCACCCCTATTGAAGACACTCCACACCACCGGGAGACGGGCAGGCAGGGGGGAATTGCCGGCAGCAAAAGGGAATTGTAACGGCCAGAGAATTCCGGCCAAGGTGTTTCTCCATTTCATATTCATGTCCAACAGTTCTGGAGACGGTCACATGTGGAAACACCCCCTCTGCGTCTTTCGCAGTCAATCCCTTTCATCGTTTTAAAGTCCTTGGTCGGGTCCCTTCGCTTTTCCAGAGATAAGAGTCCAGACTGTGCAAATCCTGCACTGGTGGCTGTCTTCACCAGCACATTCCTAAACCATTTCACATGTTGAGGACGTGGCTTAGAGAAGCAGAAATGGCTGTGATGCTGAGCCCTGCCAAGGCTGAGGGAGTATGCAGCCAAACACAAAGTAATCATTCAATGTCAATCTTTCAGATTAACTTTAATGACTGCTAATAGGCTGATATGAAAGAAAGTCGGATGTTTTCCCTTCTCTCTTTATTGTGGAGTAATCCAGTTCGCTTGTCCTTGGCAAAATTCTTGTTCTTGTTGGAACAAGTTGTTATTTGGAGGACTTAACTTTCCAGAAACTTCCTGCTTTTCCTGGGAATGCAGCTGGATATCTGGCTATCACATTCGTCAATAAATATCAACCTGGCGCACTTTTACAGAAATAGTTGGAGGTAATGAATGCTGAATAGTAATGTGCGATTGGCTTTGAAACAGGAACCAAAGTGTGGTGATGGACAGTGGGTTCAGATTGAAGGGAAGTGCACCCTGGTGATTCCAGAAACTGCTCTTTGATCGGGTACGCTGCTTGGGCAGACAGCATATAAATCTCAAAGTTAGCAATTTACAAGTAACTCAGCCCAGTGAGGTGGATAGTAACAGATGTGGGCGTGGACTGGAGAAATGGATAGGCGCATGGCCAATGAGATTTCATACAGGCAAGTGTGAAGTCACCCCTTTTTGTGAAGAAAATGAAATGGAAAAGGACCACTTGGATTAATACGGCGGGCGGGATTCTCCAATAATGGGACTATGTCCCCACGCCAGCGTTAAGACGCTGGCAAATCACTCTAGACTTACCTGGAGAAAGTCCAGGGTGATTCTCCTACCTGGAGAGAGCTGGCAGGGCCCTGGAGTACTCCTCGCAGCTCCGGCTGCCAATAGGGGACCCTGCACTTCCTGTCGGCCGCCCGCGCGACATGGCGGACCCACACCGCGGACCGCACCAAAAAGATAGGCGCCTCCCCCCCCCCCAAGATCGCCCGTGCCCGCGGACCGGTGGCCCCTGATCGACAGCCAGGCCGTCCGTGAGGCCCCCCCCCCCCCCCGGCCCGGTGAATGATCCCCCCCGCCCCTCACCGGGAGTCAGTCCGCAGCCGCCATTGGCTGTTCCCGACAGGCAAAACATGGTTAGAACCACGCGTCGGGAACTCGGCCGGTTTACGTCGGAGAATCACCGCGGGGGCCTCTGTCGGTGGCCCCCGACCCATGCCGCGCAGACCACACGCGCGCGATGCACAACGATTCTTTGTTCAAGAGCAGCGTGGGACCGGTTTTTGGGTTTGGCGCCCAGTCTCCGCCCCGCGTCGATCGCGCCTTCGGAGGCTCGGAGAATCCCGCCCAGCATTTCTCACAACCTTCATCACCAATGGAGTGTTTTTGAAGGGGTGAACACTGTTGTAGGAATCGCAGCTGCTGTTTTGTGCACAGCAAGCTCCCACAAACAGCAACATAATAATGACCAGATCATCAGTTTCTGTGATGCCAAATCTGGATACAGGGGCATACTCCCTTGTTCCTCTTTGAAATAGTGCCGTGGGATCAGTCACATTCACCTGGGGAGGCAGATAAGGCAGTAGTTAAATGTTTCATCTGAAAGACAGCATCTCCCACAGCATGTTCGTGAAGGCTGCTGTGTCAATAACAGACAGACCTGGGGTTAACAGACACAAATGTTTGGGGTGGGAGGACGAATTAAGAAGGCTGTTTATAAAGCCATGGAGTTGTGTGTCTTTGACTAACGGGCATGGAGCACAAAAGCCAAGAAGTTATTCCTAAAAGTCTACAAATCACTGCATCGCCCCAGCTAGAATATTGTGTCCAACACTGGTCGCCACACTTTAAGTAGGATGTCCAGGCCTTGGAGAAAGTGGTTAATCGAATGGGACCATGGGTAAGGGCTTCACTACTAACATGGATTGACGATTGGCTGTCAGGCAGAAGGCAGAGAGTTGGGATAAAAGGTTCTTTTTCGGAATGGCAACCGGTGACGAGTGGTGTCCCGCAGGGTTCAGTGTTGGGGCCACAGCTGTTCTCTTTATATATTAACGATCTAGATGACGGGGGCATTCTGGCTAAGTTTGCCGATGATACAAAGATAGGTGGAGGGGCAGGTAGTATGGAGGAGGTGGAGAGGCTGCAGAAAGATTTAGACAGTTTAGGAGAGTGGTCCAAGGAATGGCTGATGAAATTCAACGTGGGTAAGTGCGAGGTCTTGCACTTTGGAAAAAAGAATAGAGGCATGGACTATTTTCTAAACGGTGACAAAATTCATAATGCTGAAGTGCAAAGGGACTTGGGAGTCCTAGTCCAGGATTCTCTAAAGGTAAACTTGCAGGTTGAGTCCGTAATTAAGAAAGCAAATGCGACTTCCGGGTGCGGCGATGACCAGCTAAGTCGCACGTTTCGGCAGCTCCTGGTGGAACGGACTTTTGGGCTCTTAATAGGAGCCCCAACGGCAATTTTAACGGCTAAAAACACTGTGCGGTAAACCAGAAGGGAATTCCCCCTGGACACAGATGGAAAAAGGAGAGGAAGGTGGCCGGATTGCGGAGGATCCTCTAGAGCAGCGGCAAGGAAAGCAAGCACAAAGCAAGATGGCGTCGGAAGGTGGCCGTCTAGTATGGGGCCCTGACCAACAAGAGTTCCTGCGGCGTTGTGGGGAAGAACTTAAAAAGGAGATGAAGAAGGAGCTGCTGGCCCCAATATTACAGGCGATTGAAGGGCTAAAGGAGGAACAAAAGACCCAGGAGCAGGAGCTTCTGGTCGTGAAGGCAAAGGCCGCGGATAATGAAGACGAAATACAGGGCCTCGTGGTGAGGACAGAGATGCACGAGGCACAACACAAAAGGTGTGTGGAAAGGCTGGAGGTGTTGGAGAATAATGCGCGGAGGAAGAATTTAAGGATTCTTGGTCTTCCCGAAGGTGTGGAGGGGGCAGACGTCGGGGCATATGTGAGCACGATGCTTCACTCGTTAATGGGATCGGAGGCCCCGACGGGCCCATTGGAGGTGGAGGGAGCTTATCGAGTTATGACGCGAAGACCGAGGGCTGGAGAAATACCTCGAGCCATAGTGGTGAGATTTCTCCGATATAATGACAGAGAGATGGTCCTCAGATGGGCGAAGAGAACTCGGAACAGTAGGTGGGAGAACGCGGTGATCCGCGTATATCAAGATTGGAGTGCGGAGGTGGCGAGAAGGAGGGCGAGTTTCAATCAGGCCAAGGCGGTGCTTCACAAAAGGAAGGTCAAATTTGGAATGCTGCAACCGGCAAGACTGTGGGTCACACACCAAGGGAAGCACCACTACTTTGAGACGGCAGAAGAGGCGTGGACATTTATTGTGGAGGAGCAGCTGGAATAGGCGGGCCAGAAAAAGAACGTTTGGGACAAAGTGGTGGTGTGATTTCGTGGGGTGAAGGGGGGAAAAAAGGGGGAAGGGATGATTTCTCAAGTTGTTAATCTTGCGACCCTGTAACTTTTCTCTCTTCCCCATGTCGTGGGGGAGGAGGGGGGGGGAAGGATGAGGAATTGTGGGCGCCGGCAATTGGGGGCGGGGCCGAGTGGGAAACGCGGGCTTTGTTCCCGCGCTATGGTAATCATGGCGGGAACAGGGAAGCAGGAAGGAGGGGGCCTCGCACAGTGGGGGCCGAGGTCACGGGGGGAAGCCGAGGTCAGCCAGAGTTTGCTGACTTCTGGGAGCAACATGGGGGGGTGCAATTACGCTAGAAGAGGATCTAGCGGGGGGGGGGGATTAACTGGGTTGCTGCTGCTGGGGAGAAGGGGGAGCTGGTACGGGGTGGGGTGGTCGAGGCGGGAGGGCGCCGTCGGGGGGAGATACGGCTACGTGGGAACCGGGTGAGGAGCTGGATTAAAAAAGGGGATGGCTAGTCGACAAGGGGGGGGGGTAAAGAGCCCTCCAACCCGGCTGATCACGTGGAACGTGAGAGGGCTGAACGGGCCGATGAAAAGGGCACGGTCACTCGCACACCTAAAGAAATTAAAGGCAGATGTGGTTATGTTACAGGAGACGCATCTGAAACTGATAGACCAGGTTAGACTACGCAAAGGATGGGTGGGGCAGGTGTTTCATTCGGGGTTAGACGCAAAGAACAGGGGGGTGGCTATATTAGTGGGGAAACGGGTACTGTTTGAGGCAAAGACTATAGTGGCGGATAGCGGGGGTAGATACGTGATGGTGAGTGGCAGATTGCAAGGGGAGGCGGTGGTTCTAGTGAACGTATATGCCCCGAACTGGGATGATGCCAATTTTATGAGGCGAATGTTGGGACGTATCCCGGACCTAGAGGCGGGAAAGTTGGTAATGGGGGGAGACTTTAATACGGTGCTGGACCCAGGGCTGGACAGATCGAGGTCCAGGACCGGGAGGAGGCCGGCTGCAGCTAGGGTGCTCAAGGACTTTATGGAGCAGATGGGAGGAGTAGACCCCTGGAGATTTAGCAGGCCTAGCAGTAAGGAGTTCTCGTTTTTCTCCTATGTCATAAAGTATATTCACGGATAGACTTTTTTGTATTGGGAAGGGCGCTGATCCCGAAGGTGACAGGGGCGGAGTACACGGCAATAGCTATCTCGGACCACGCTCCACATTGGGTGGACCTGGAGGTAGGGGAGGAAAAAGAACAGCATCCACCCTGGAGAATGGACATATTGGCAGATGAGGGGATATGTTTAAGGGTGAGGAGGTGTATTGAAAGGTACTTGGAGCTTAACGACAATGGGGAGGTTCAGGTGGGAGTGGTCTGGGAGGGGCTGAAGGCAGTGGTTAGAGGGGAGCTGATATCTATCAGGGCACATAAAGGAAAGCAGGAGGGTAGGGAAAGGGAGCGGTTGCTGAAAGAACTTTTGAGGGTGGACAGACAATATGCGGAGGCACCGGAGGAGGGACTGTACAGGGAAAGGCAAAGGCTACATGTAGAATTTGACTTGTTGACTACGGGTAATGAAGAGGCACAATGGAGGAAGGCACAAGGTGTACAGTATGAATATGGGGAGAAGGCGAGCCGGTTGCTGGCCCACCAACTGAGGAAGAGGGGAGCAGCGAGGGAGATTGGGGGGGTGAGAGACGAGGAGGGAGAGATGGAGCGGGGAGCGGAGAGAGTAAATGGGGTGTTCAAGGTATTCTACGAAAGATTATGTAAAGCTCAGCCCCCGGAAGGGAAGGAGAGAATGATGTGCTTTCTGGATCAGCTGGAATTCCCTAAGGTGGAGGAGCAGGAGAGTTCGGGACTGGGAGCACAGATTGAGATGGAGGAGGCAGTGAAAGGGATTGGGAGCATGCAGGCGGGGAAGGCCCCGGGACCAGACGGATTCCCGGTGGAATTTTATAGGAAGTATATGGACTTGCTGGCCCCGCTTCTGACGAGAACCTTTAATGAGGCTAGGGAAAGGGGGCAGTTGCCCCCGACTATGTCAGAGGCAAAGATATCACTCCTCCTAAAGAAGGAAAAAGACCCGCTGCAATGCGGGTCCTATAGGCCCATTTCTCTTTTAAATGTAGATGCTAAGATTCTGGCCAAGGTAATGGCGACGAGGATAGAGGACTGTGTCCCGGGGGTGGTACATGAGGACCAGACTGGGTTTGTGAAGGGGAGACAGCTGAACACGAACATACGGAGTTTGCTAGGGGTAATGATGATGTCCCCGCCAGAGGGGGAAGCGGAGATAGTGGTGGCGATGGATGCCGAGAAAGCATTTGATAGAGTGGAGTGGGATTATCTGTGGGAGGTGCTGAGGAGATTTGGCTTCGGAGATGGATATATCGGATGGTTACAGCTGCTGTATAGGGCACCGATGGCGAGTGTGGTTACGAGTGGACGGGGGTCTGCGTATTTCCGGCTTTACAGAGGGACGAGGCAGGGATGTCCCCTGTCTCCGTTATTGTTTGCACTGGCGATTGAGCCCCTAGCCATGGCACTGAGGGGTTCTAGGAAGTGGAGGGGAGTGTTTAGGGGAGGAGAAGAACACCGGGTATCTCTGTATGCGGATGATTTGTTGTTGTATGTGGCGGACCCGGTGGAGGGGATGCCAGAGATAATGTGGATACTTGGGGAGTTTGGGGATTTTTCGGGGTATAAATTGAACATGGGGAAAAGTGAGTTGTTTGTGGTGCATCCGGGGGAGCAGAGCAGGGAAATAGAGGATTTACCGCTGAGGAAGGTAACAAGAGACTTCCGATACTTGGGGATTCAGATAGGCAAGAATTGGGGAACCTTGCACCGGCTTAATTTAACACGATTGGTGGAACAGATGGAGGAGGACTTCAAGAGATGGGACATGGTATCCCTGTCACTGGCGGGTAGGGTGCAGGCGGTTAAAATGGTGGTCCTCCCGAGATTCCTCTTTGTGTTTCAGTGCCTCCCGGTGATGGTCACGAAGGCTTTTTTTAAGAGAATTGAGAAAAGCATTATGAGTTTTGTGTGGGCCGGGAAGACCCCGAGAGTGAGGAGGGGGTTCTTGCAGCGTAGTAGGGATAGGGGGGGGTTGGCACTACCGAGCCTAAATGATGATTACTGGGCCGCCAATATTTCAATGGTGTGTAAGTGGATGGGAGAAGGGGAGGGAGCGGCGTGGAAGAGATTGGAGAGGGCGTCCTGTAAGGGGACCAGTTTACAAGCAATGGTGACGGCACCGTTGCCGCTTTCACCGAAGAAATACACTACAAGCCCGGTGGTGGTGGCAACATTAAAAATTTGGGGGCAGTGGAGACGGCATGGGGGAAGGACGGGAGCCTCGGTGCGGTCCCCGATAAGAAATAACCATAGGTTTGTTCCGGGGAGAATGGATGGGGGATTTGGAGCATGGCAAAGAGCTGGGGTAGTACAATTGAGAGATCTGTTCGTAGATGGGACGTTTGCGAGTCTGGGAGCGCTGACGGAAAAATATGGGTTGCCCCAAGGGAATGCATTTTGGTATATGCAACTGAGGGCTTTTGCGAGGCAACAGGTGAGGGAATTCCCGCAGCTCCCGACGCAGGAGGTGCAGGATAGAGTGATCTCAGGGACATGGGTGGGGGATGGTAGGATGTCGGACATATACAGGGAAATGAGGGACGAGGGGGAGATCATGGTAGATGAACTAAAAGGGAAATGGGAAGAAGAGCTGGGGGAGGAGATTGAGGAGGGGCTGTGGGCTGATGCCCGACGTAGGGTAAACTCGTCGTCCTCGTGTGCCAGGCTAAGCCTGATACAATTCAAGGTTCTACACAGGGCACATATGACTGGAGCATGGCTCAGTAAATTTTTCGGGGTAGAGGATAGGTGTGGGAGATGCTCGAGAAGCCCAGCGCACCACACCCACATGTTCTGGTCATGTCCGGCATTACAGGGGTTCTGGGTGGGGGTGGCGAAGATGCTTTCGAAGGTGGTGGGGGTCGAGCCAAGCTGGGGGTTGGCTATATTTGGGGTTGCAGAAGAGCCGGGAGTGCAGGAGGCGAGAGAGGCTGATGTTTTGGCCTTTGCGTCCCTAGTAGCCCAGCGCAGGATATTGCTTATGTGGAAGAAAGCCAAACCCCCGGGCGTGGAGACCTGGATAAACGACATGGCAGGGTTTATAAAGTTAGAACGGAACAAGTTCGTATTAAGGGGTTCGGCTCAAGGGTTCACCAGGCGGTGGCAGCCGTTCGTCAACTACCTCACAGAACGATAGAGGGGATGAAAAGAAAGAAAGACAACAGCAGCAACCCAGGGGGGAGGGGGGGGTGGGGGAGAGGATCCGGGCGGGCTCTTAGGGATGTCATTGTATATGTATAGACATTTGCTATAGGCTGGAAAATATATAGTTCGAGTACAATAGATGGGTCGTTTTTTGTACAGTGTGTGCAGGAGGGTTTCCTGACACAATATGTTGACAGGCCAACAAGAGGCGAGGCCACGTTGGATTTGGTTTTGGGTAATGAACCAGGCCAGGTGTTGGATTTGGAGGTAGGAGAGCACTTTGGGGACAGTGACCACAATTCGGTGACGTTTACGTTAATGATGGAAAGGGATAAGTATACACCGCAGGGCAAGAGTTATAGCTGGGGGAAGGGCAATTATGATGCCATTAGACGTGACTTGGGGGGGATAAGGTGGAGAAGTAGGCTGCAAGTGTTGGGCACACTGGATAAGTGGGGCTTGTTCAAGGATCAGCTACTGCGTGTTCTTGATAAGTATGTACCGGTCAGACAGGGAGGAAGGCGTCGAGCGAGGGAACCGTGGTTTACCAAGGAAGTGGAATCTCTTGTTAAGAGGAAGAAGGAGGCCTATGTGAAGATGAAGTGTGAAGTTTCGGTTGGGGCGATGGATAGTTACAAGGTAGCGAGGAAGGATCTAAAGAGAGAGCTAAGACGAGCAAGGAGGGGACATGAGAAGTATTTGGCAGGAAGGATCAAGGAAAACCCAAAAGCTTTCTATAGGTATGTCAGGAATAAGCGAATGACTAGGGAAAGAGTAGGACCAGTCAAGGACAGGGATGGGAAATTGTGTGTGGAGTCTGAAGAGATAGGCGAGATACTAAATGAATATTTTTCGTCAGTATTCACTCAGGAAAAAGATAATGTTGTGGAGGAGAATGCTGAGCCCCAGGCTAATAGAATAGATGGCATTGAGGTACGTAGGGAAGAGGTGTTGGCAATTCTGGACAGACTGAAAATAGATAAGTCCCCGGGACCTGATGGGATTTATCCTAGGATTCTATGGGAGGCCAGGGAAGAGATTGCTGGACCTTTGGCTTTGATTTTTATGTCATCATTGGCTACAGGAATAGTGCCAGAGGACTGGAGGACAGCAAATGTGGTCCCTTTGTTCAAAAAGGGGAGCAGAGACAACCCCGGCAACTATAGGCCGGTGAGCCTCACGTCTGTAGTGGGTAAAGTCTTGGAGGGGATTATAAGAGACAAGATTTATAATCATCTAGATAGGAATAATATGATCAGGGATAGTCAGCATGGCTTTGTGAAGGGTAGGTCATGCCTCACAAACCTTATTGAGTTCTTTGAGAAGGTGACTGAACAGGTAGACGAGGGTAGAGCAGTTGATGTGGTGTATATGGATTTCAGCAAAGCGTTTGATAAGGTTCCCCACGGTAGGCTATTGCAAAAATTACGGAGGCTGGGGATTGAGGGTGATTTAGAGATGTGGATCAGAAATTGGCTAGCTGAAAGAAGACAGAGGGTGGTGGTTGATGGGAAATGTTCAGAATGGAGTACAGTCACAAGTGGAGTACCACAAGGATCTGTTCTGGGGCCGTTGCTGTTTGTCATTTTTATCAATGACCTAGAGGAAGGCGCAGAAGGGTGGGTGAGTAAATTTGCAGACGATACTAAAGTCGGTGGTGTTGTCGATAGTGTGGAAGGATGTAGCAGATTACAGAGGGATATAGATAAGCTGCAGAGCTGGGCCGAGAGGTGGCAAATGGAGTTTAATGTAGAGAAGTGTGAGGTGATTCACTTTGGAAGGAATAACAGGAATGCGGAATATTTGGCTAATGGTAAAGTTCTTGAAAGTGTGGATGAGCAGAGGGATCTAGGTGTCCATGTACATAGATCCCTGAAAGTTGCCACCCAGGTTGATAGGGTTGTGAAGAAGGCCTATGGAGTGTTGGCCTTTATTGGTAGAGGGATTGAGTTCCGGAGTCGGGAGGTCATGTTGCAGCTGTACAGAACTCTGGTACGGCCGCATTTGGAGTATTGCGTACAGTTCTGGTCACCGCATTATAGGAAGGACGTGGAGGCTTTGGAGCGGGTGCAGAGGAGATTTACCAGGATGTTGCCTGGTATGGAGGGAAAATCTTATGAGGAAAGGCTGATGGACTTGAGGTTGTTTTCGTTGGAGAGAAGAAGGTTAAGAGGAGACTTAATAGAGGCATACAAAATGATCAGGGGGTTGGATAGGGTGGACAGTGAGAGCCTTCTCCCGCGGATGGATATGGCTGGCACGAGGGGACATAACTTTAAACTGAGGGGTAATAGATATAGGACAGAGGTCAGAGGTAGGTTCTTTACGCAAAGAGTAGTGAGGCCGTGGAATGCCCTACCTGCTACAGTGGTGAACTCGCCAACATTGAGGGCATTTAAAAGTTTATTGGATAAACATATGGATGATAATGGCATAGTGTAGGTTGGATGGCTTTTGTTTCGGTGCAACATCGTGGGCCGAAGGGCCTGTACTGCGCTGTATTGTTCTATGTTCTATGTTCTATGTAATGTATATTGGATTGTTGGATTGTATTTTTGGAGAGTAACTATTTTTGACAAGGCAGTTGCCATTTTGTTTTGTTTTTGTTTCTGTTTATATATTATTTATTTACTTGTTTGAAACTGGCCACTGTTATTTATATTGCTTTATTGTTGTTTAAAAGAAACACTATGTATGTACTGTTAGGTTTGGCCAAAAAATCTTGAATAAAATATATTTTTTTTAAAAAGAAAGCAAATGCAATGTTGTCATTTATCTCAAGAGGCTTGGAATATAAAAGCAGGCCCCATTTAGAATACTGTGTGTAATTTTGGGCCCCACACCTCAGGAAGGACATACTGGCACTGGTGCGGGTCCAGCGGAGATTCACACGGATGATCCCAGGAATGGTAGGCCTAACATACAATGAACGTCTGAGGACCCTGGGGTTATATTCATTGGAGTTTAGGAGGTTGAGGGGAGATCTAATAGAAACTTACAAGATAATGAATGGCTTAGATAGGGTGGACGTAGGGAAGTTGTTTCCATTAGCTGGGGAGACTAGGACCCGGGGGCACAGCCTTAGAATAAAAGGGAGTCACTTTAGAACAGAGATGAGGAGAAATTTCTTCAGCCAGAGAGTGGTGGGTCTGTGGAATTCATTGCCACAGAGGGCGGTGGAGGCCGGGACGTTGAGTGTCTTTAAGACAGAAGTTGATAAATTCTTGATTTCTCGAGGAATTAAGGGCTATGGAGAGAGAGCGGGTAAATGGAGTTGAAATCAGCCAAGATTGAATGGTGGAGTGGACTCGATGGGCCGAATGGCCTTACTTCCACTCCTATGTCTTATGGTCTTATGGTCTTCACTTAATATGGGGGAAATAGTAATTGTTCTGCTGGGAACAGCGAAAGTTAAGTGGAGATTTAACAGAGGTGTCCATAATCATGAAGAGTTCCGATAGAGTATGTTATAACCTGCCTGCTTACCATTGGCTGGGGACTAATGACAATCCCACAATCCTGTGGGTGTATGAGCTTCCCCAATGAGCAGACTCCCTGTATAAATAAAGCTGGCCAGTTTGGAACCAGCAGGAAGGAGTGAGCAGCAAGCGAAGTTGCTGCTGCTGTTGTATATATACAGGTTATTGTAAATAAATATTATTTCTTTGTATCCTTAAAACTCGTGCTGGATTCTTCGTGGCCCTCACAAAACTGGCGACGAGGGTTAAAGTGAATAGCTGTCTACACTGCTGAAGCCACCTCCCTGGATTTTTGTTGGATACAGGTTGGAAGTTGTTTTCTATTATACCATGCCTCTGTACGGACGTTTGGATGTTTTCGATGCTGCGCTGGAAAGCTGGAACCAGTACGCACAACGGATGCGTTACTATTTCCGAGCGAACAATATCACCGAAAATGAGCGCCAGGTGGTCATATTGCTCACCGCCCGTGGCCCGCATACATTTGGGGTGATTAGGAGCCTTAAGTACCCAGCTGTGCCGGACACCAAAACGTTTGATAAACATGTGAATTTAGTGGGGCAACATTTTAACCCAACCCCGTCCACGATAGTCCAACGTTACCGGTTTAATACCGCTGAGAGGACCCCTGGAGAATCCCTTGCCGATTTTCTATGCAGGCTACGCAGGATTGCGGAGCACTGTGACTATGGTGAGACCTTGTCAGAAACGTTACGCGACCGTTTGGTTTGCGGTATTAACAATGCGGCCACCCAGAGAAAGTTGTTAGCTGGGCCAACATTGACTTTTCAACAGGCCATTCAAATAGTATTGTCCCGAGAGAGCGCAGAACGAGGAGTGCAGGAGCTACAGGGAATGGAGGTACATGCCTTGGGGCGCAACCCCTTCCGTCCGAAAATGTCCCCCCACACTCCTGCGGTACCTTGGGTGAGGCGACGTCCGGGTCGATGCCAGTGGCCGTCGGACATTCCTCCCCCCAGGGAGCCTTCTCCAGAACCAATGGATGAGGAGCCATGTCTATGTCAGACTTGTAGGCGTCGACCCCGTCGCGGACACCCGTCCTGGGGGCGCCAGAGGCGGCATCGTTCTGACCGAAACTGGGACCAGCCCAGGGGCCGTACCTTCCATGTGGATGAACCTACGGCGACTACTCCTGAGGACGTGGAGACGGAGGACGACTGCCTGCAGCTGCATTGTGTGGCAGTTCCCTGTGTGGCCCCCATTAAGGTGACAGTACGGGTCAATGTTCACCTGCTTGAGATGGAGTTGGACGCTGGCGCAGCGGTCTCCGTGATCGCCCAGAGGACATTCGACTGGATCAAGCAGGGTATACAGACCATTACAATAACCGACACACAGGCCAGGTTGGCCACCTACACGGGGGAACCACTGGACATTGCAGGAACTACGATGACCCCTGTTGACTATGGACGCCAGGAGGGGCGTTTCCCACTTATCGTGGTGCGCGGCCATGGGCCCAGCCTGTTGGGTCGGGACTGGTTGCGCCATTTGCGGTTGCAATGGCAGCACATCCTCCAAACAGTTTCTGGAGGGTTGACTGAGGTGCTAGGACGATACCCAGGTGTATTCCAGCCCGGTTTGGGGAAAATAAAAGGGGCCGTAGCCCGTATCCAAATCGAACCAGGAGCCACGCCGCGCTATTTCCGCTGCGCCCGATGCCTTACGCTTTGCTCGAGAAGGTAGAAGGGGAGCTCACTCGTTTGGAGACTTTGGGTATTATCAGGCCCATCCGTTTTGCTGACTGGGCAGCACCAATTGTACCTATAATGAAGCCAGATGCCACAGTTCGCTTGTGCGGCGACTATAAACTTACAGTGAATACGGCTTCCTGACTCGACCGATATCCAATGCCTCACACAGAGGATCTCTACGCGAAGCTTGCTGACGGACTCTCGTTCACGAAATTAGATATGAGTCATGCCTACCTACAGTTGGAGCTGGACCCTGCCTCCCGACCATCTGTAACGATTAATACACACCGGGGCCTGTATGAATATACACGGTTGCCCTTTGGAGTATCCTCTGCCTGCGCTATTTTTCAACACGTTATGGAGGGCATTTTGAGAGGTTTACCGCGTGTCGCTGTCTACTTAGATGACGTTTTGATTACAGGGACGTCGGAGCAGGAACATTTGGAAAATCTGGAGGCTGTCCTTAGATGCTTTTCGGAGGCTGGAGTCCGTTCACGTCGCACACAGTGCGTCTTTCAGGCGCAGATAGCAAATGCCGACGCACTGAGCCGATTGCCTTTATCGACCGGCCCCATGTCGACCCCCACGACCGGTGAGATGGTCGCAACCCTAAATTTTATGGACATCTTGCCTGTCACGGCATCACAGATCCATGAGTGGACCCAGACGGAGCCAGTCCTGTCAAAGGTTCGGCACATAGTCCTGGATGGTGGGCAGCATAGACAGCACCCAGGCGAGTTGCGGGCATTTTCCTCCAAGCTGTCAGAATTCAGCGTGGAAGACGGCATCCTCTTGTGGGGGACGCGTGTGATTGTCCCGGAAAAAGGACAGGAGCTGATATGAAAAGACTTGCACAATGGGCATCCAGGTGTGACCAAAATGAAAATGTTGGCCCGGAGTTATGTCTGGTGGCCAGGCCTCGACACCGACATTGAGAAGGTGGCCCAAAACTGCTCCATTTGCCAGGAGCATCAGAAGCTTCCGCCGGCCGCGCCCCTACATCACTGGGAATGGCCAGGGCGGCCTTGGGTGCGCTTGCATGCGGATTTCACCGGCCCTTTTCAAGGATCCATGTTCCTTTTATTAATCGACGCCCAGTCTAAATGGCTAGAGGTGCATAGGATGCTAGGCACAACGTCCTGCGCAACAACTGAGAAGATGCGTTTGTCTTTTAGTACGCATGGCCTCCCCGAGGTGCTGGTCATGGATAATGGCACTCCATTCTCAAGTGACGAGTTTGCGAGGTTCATGAAGATGAACGGCATACGCCATATCCGCACTGCCCCTTACCACCCGGCTTCAAATGGGTTGGCGGAACGCGCAGTGCAGACATTCAAACGAGGCCTAAAGAAGCACTCTTACGGGTCAATGGACACGAGACTGGCTCGCTTTTTGTTTTCGTATAGGATCACCCCCCATGCGGTGACTGGGGTAGCTCCTGCAGAACTCCTAATGGGCCGGAGACTTCGCACCCACCTTAGTATGGTTTTCCCAGACATTGGCGCAAAAGTACGCCGCACACAAGAACGGCAGGGTTTTTCGCGGCATCGGCCGATTCGGCAATTTGCGCCCGGTGACCCAGTGTTCGTTCGGAATTTTGCTGGTGGTGCCCAGTGGGTCCCTGTTGTAATCGTTCGACAAACGGGCCCTATCTCTTACCAGGTGCAAGCCCAGGGTCGTCTCCAGTGCAAACATGTAGACCACGTTCGGTCCAGAAGACTATCCCTTCCAAAGATTCCCCGCCCCCGCAGCTCATTTCTACAGCCACAGAGACAAGAGACAATGGAAAGTAGTCCTCACAATCTTCCTCTGGTGCCTCACTCGAAGCCTGCGCAGGTCGTTACAGAACCGCGTGGAGATAGAGACGCCGAGGTGACAGAGGCAGCAGACTCTGACTCCGAGATGGAGACACAGGACGCATCAGAAGGGGAATCCTCGGGCCCACGGGCCGTGGATGTACAACCGTTACGCCGTTCATCACGGAAGCGCCGGTCTCCGTCTCGTTACACGCCGCCTGATCCAGTGCCGCGTGCAAATGGTGTCCGGCCTGCGGCAAAACGAGTCCGACGCCCTCCTTCGCCAGGGTCTTCGGTGGATTCCTTGAACTTTGGGGGGGATGTTATAACCTGCCTGCTTACCATTGGTTGGGGACTAATGACAATCCCACAATCCTGTGGGAGTATGAGCTTCCCCAATGAGGGGGCGGAGAAATCATTAGCAGACTCCCTGCATAAATAAAGCTGGCCAGTTTGGAACCAGCAGGGAGGAGTAAGCAGCAAGGGAAGTTGCTGCTGCTGTTGTGTATATATATGTTATTGTAAATTAATGTTATTTCTTTGTATCCTTAAAACTTGTGCTGGATTCTTCGTGGCCCTCACAAAAGAGTAAATAAGGATATCAGCAGTAGAAGGGTTGGTAACCAGGCAACACGGATTTGTCAAAGAACCAAAGGGAAACTGGGAAGAAACTTTATTGCTCACCAATTTGTTGTGATCTGGAAGGTGCTGCCTGGAAAAATGCTGGAAGCAGATTCAATAATAACTTTCAAAAGGCTGGGACTGATTGGATAGCTCTTTCAAAGAACCAGCAGAGGACGATAGGCCGAATGGCCTCCCTCTGAGCTGTGAGGTTCTGTGATAAAAAAGAACCTGAAGAGCTTTGAATGAAAGAGCTCAATCGACCAAAGCTCAAAAAGAACAAACTCCAAATATAAATTGATTGAATTGAAAACTCGCAGCGGTGTTAAAAGTCGAAACGGCGGGTTTACGTAGTGCTGGTACTAGGGGGGGAGTGGGGGGCAAATGTTCTGCTGACGGTGGAGGGACTTTTGCTGTGGGACAGAAAGGAGGTCGGGGGTGGAGGCTGCCTGGGGGCGGGCCGGCGGATGCGTGAGGCGCGGGATGGAGACTGGCCCAAGAATGGTGATGGCTGATCGGCGAAGAGGGGGGAGGGGGTGGGGATGATTAGCCCCCCAACCAGGCTGATCACCTGGAACGTAAGAGGGCTAAATGGGCTGGTTAAGAGGGCACGCGTGTTCACGCATTTGAGGGGACTGTAGGCGGACGTGGTAATGTTACAGGAGACGCACCTTAGAGTAACTGATCAGATTAGATTAAGGAAGGGATGAGTCGAACCGGTTTTTCACTCGGGACTGGACTCTAAGACTAGAGGGGTCGCGATCCTGATTAACAAGCGAGTGTCGCTCGAGGCGGGAAGAATAGTTGCGGATGTGGGAGGCCGGTACATTAAGATCAGTGGGAAGCTGGGGGGCTGCCGGTGGTACTCGTGAATGTGTACGCGCCAAATTGGGATGATGTAGAGTTTATAAAGAGGATGTTAGGGAAGATCCCGGACTTGGATTCGCATAAGTTTGTCATGGGGAGGCACTTCAACACAGTCATCGACCCTGGGCTAGACCGGTCGAGCTCAAGGACAGGCAGGGTGGCAGCAATGGCGAAGGAGCTACAGGGGTTTATGGAGCAAATGGCGGGGAGGGGGGGGGGGGGGAGGGGGGGGGGGGGGCATGGAGATTTGGGCGGCCGAGAGTGAAGGTGTTCTTCTACTCACACGTGCATAACGTGTCCTCCCGGATTGACTTTTTTATTCTGAACAGGGCTTTACTGATGGGGGTGGACGAAGGGCATTTGGCGATCACAATCTCAGATCATGCCCGCACTGGGTTGACCTACAGGTTAGCAAGGAGACTAGCCAGCGCCCGCACTGGAGGCTGGACGTGGGACTTTTAGCTGATGAGGAGGTGTGTGGGCGGCTGAGGAAATGTATTCAGAGCTACCTGGAAGTTAACGACACGGGTGAAGTTTCAGCAGCGGTGGTCTGGGAGGCATTGAAGGCGGTGGTTAGAGGGGAGCTGATCTCGATACGGGCCCACAGGGAGAAGGCAGACAGAGCAGAGACGGACCGACTGATAAAGGAGATACTGCAGGTCGATAGGAGGTATGCGGAGACCCCAGAGGCAGGGCTTTTAAGGGAACGGCGGAGGCCACAGGCGGAGTTTGGCTTGTTAACTACAGGGAAGGCGGTGGAGCAACGGGGGAAGGCGAGGGGGGCGATTTATGAATATGGAGAGAAGGCCAGCAGAATGCTCGCGCAGCAGCTTAGAAAGAGGGAGGCAGCCAGGGAATTAGGGAAAGTAAAGGACGGGGGCGGGAACCTGCTCGGAGACTCAGCAGGGGTTAAGAAGGCGTTCAAGGAGTTTTACAGCAGGTTGTATGAGTCGGAATCCGTGGCTGGGCCGGAGGGGATGAGGCACATTTTAAGGGGGCTGAAGTTCCCGAAGGTGGACGAGGGGGTGGTAGAAGGGCTGGGGGCCCCGATCGGGTTGGAGGAAACAGCAGAGGGTCTGAAAGCCAGGCAGTCGGGTAAGGCCCCGGGGCCGGACGGGTACCCAGTGGAGTTTTATAAAAGGTTCTCTGGGATATTGGGGCCGGTGTTGATGGGGACATTCAATGAGGCAAGGGAATGTGGGGTGCTTTCCCCCGACGATGTCACAAGCCACTATCTCATTGATCCTGAAGCGGGACAAGGACCCCGAGCTATGCGGGTCCTACAGGCCGATATCCCGACTAAATGTAGACGCCAAACTGTTGGCCAAAATCTTGTCCTCTAGGATTGAAGACTGCGTTCCGGACATGATTAGGGAGGACCACACGGGATTCGTTAAGCGAAGGCAGTTGGCGGCCAACGTAAGAAGGTTGCTAAATGTGATCATGATGCCCCCAGAGGTTGCGACTTGGAGGTAGTGGCCGCAATGGACGCAGAGAAGGCATTTGATCGGGTGGAATGGGAATATCAGTGGGAGGTACTGGGGCGGTTTGGATTTGGGCGGGGATTCATTGACTGGGTCAGGCTGCTGTATCAGGCTCCTGTTGCGAGCACACAGACGAAGAGGTCAACATCGGACTATTTCCGGCTGCACCGGGGGATGAGACAAGGATGCCCCCTCTCCCCACTGGTGTTTGCGCTGGCCATAGAGCCGCTGGCAATTGCGTTGAGAGCCTCAAGGGGCTGGTCTGGGGGGGGGCTGGGACACAGAGTCTCGCTATACGCAGACGACCTGCTCCTATATGTTTCGGACCCACTAGAAGGAATGGAAGAAATTATGAGGATTCTGGGGGAATTTGGCCGGTTTTCGGGTTATAAACTGAATATGGGGAAAAGTGAGATGTTTGCGATCCAGGCAAGGGGGCAGGAGAGGCGATTGGGGGAGCTGCCGTTTAGGGTGGTAGGGGAAGCTTTCGGTACCTAGGCATTCGGGTGGCGCGGGAATGGGAACGGTTGCACAAGTTAAATTTGGCCCGGTTAGTAGACCAAATGAAGGACGATTTCCGAAGGTGGGACCGGCTCCCGTTGTCACAAGCTGGGAGAGTCCAGACGGCGAAAATGACGGTCCTCCCGAGATTCCTGTTTGGGTTTCAGTGTCTCCCCATCTTTATTCCGCGGTCCTTCTTTAAAAGGGTCAATAAGGTGATCACTGGCTTTGTCTGGGCGGGTAAGACCCTGCGAGTAAAAAAGAGGATGCTGGAGCGGAGCCGGGGGAGGGCGGGCTAGCGCTGCCTAACTTTAGTAACTATTACTGGGCGGTGAATATAGCCATGATCAGGAAGTGGGTGGTGGGGGGAGGGTCAGCATGGGAGCGTATGGAGGCGGCTTCATGGAAGGGGACCAGTTTGGGGGCATTGGTAACGGTGCCTCTGCCGTTCCCGCCGGCACGGTACTCCACCAGCCCCGTGGTAGTGGCAGCCCTGAGAGTCTGGGGGCAATGGAGGAGACATGTGGGAGCAGAGGGAGCAGCGGTCTGGTCCCCAATCTGTAATAATCACCGGTTTGCCCCGGGAAGGCTGGATGGTGGGTTTTGGAGATGGCAGAGAGCGGGGATTGAGAGGATGGGGGATATGTTTATAGAGGGGAGCCTTTCTAGCCTGAGGGAGCTGGAGGAGAAATTTGGATTGATGAGAGGAAATGAGTTTAGGTACCTGCAGGCGCGGGACTTCCTATGCAGGCAAGTCTCAACCTGATACAGTTCAAGGTCATTCACTGCGCTCACATGACAGTGGCTCGGATGAGCAGGTTCTCTGGGGTAGAAGATAGGTGCGCAAGGTGTGTGGGAGGGCCAGCGAACCATGCCCACATGTTTTGGGCATATCCAAAGTTTAGGGGATTCTGGCAGGGGTTTGCGTACGTCATGTCCACGGTGTTAAAAACAAGGGTGGCGCTGAGTCCAGAGGTGACGATCTTCGGGGTGTCGGAAGACCCGGGAATCCAGGAGGAGAAAGAGGCAGACGTTCTGGCCTTTGCTTCCCTGGTAGCCCGGAGACGGATACTATTAGCTTGGAGGGACTCAACGCCCCCGAAGTCGGGGACCTGGCTATTGGACATGGCATGCTCTCTGTCTGGAGAAAATCAAGTTCGCCTTGAGAGGGTCAATGTTAGGGTTCGCCCGGGGGTGGCAACCATTCGTCGACTTTTGGGGGGAAAAGTAACCATCAGCAGAAGCGGGGTGGGAGGTCGGGGTTTAGTTTAGTTTAGAGTAAGGGGTTAGTAAAGGTGGGGCCTGTAAGGGAGGATGACGGCTTTTGCACTATGTTTATAGATTCATGTACATTGTTTATTCTGTTGTTGTTATAAAACCATAAATACGTCAATAAAATGTTTAGGAAAAAAAAGTTGAAATGGCTAAGAGGGTGATTTTTCTCCGTTTGCTTGTTGCCAAACAGATCTACGGCTGGCCATGTGAACAGTTCTCATTCTCCGTGCCCTGGTTTGCATGATGGTTCACATTGAAGCATAATGGTTTAATTGATTCCAAATCTCTCTGATGTTTTCTCCCCGACAAGACATATTCTTGTTTGTTCCTGGGTTAATATAGCAATGGGTAGGTGGAAGAGATCTGAAAGCACATGAAAAAGAGAGTGACCCCCTATCCAAGTCCCCTTGCTCTAAATGACAGAGCACAAGAGACTTGCTTTCATTAGAGTCTGTAACGAAATGTGACATTAGACGGCTACCGACTGGATATTATATCCCAAATAGACAAGCTTTGTCTTTTCTTTAACTGTCAATATCTGGGATAAAAAGTATAAATTACCATTTTTTAGCTTAGAAGTGCTTTGCATGAAACTCAAAGTCACCCTAAGCTGAGCTCTTTAATTGTTAAAGTAGTAATGGCATGGGAAATATATGTGGGCCATTCACATCCTATGGCTGGTCTGCAGAGTTTAGTTCCAAGGCTCTTATTTTACTTTGAAGATTGACACATTTATTTGCTTGACATTTTTAATATATATATATAACGTGACTCGCTTTTTAATGTTGAGGCCCGAACTAGAAGAGGGTACTTAAAGGATTTATTGAACGGCTATATTGGCAGAGCTGCATTCAGCAATCTCTGCTCTTTGAAGAACTTTTGATCTAATCATATTGTTTATTATTCTGATCATGTGAGCTTACAATTCACAGGGTGATGTCTCCAATATTCTGTATAAATGCCACTAGGTTGGTTTAAAAAAAAATCAATGCAGCAGATCACACATAACCCCAGATCCAGGAGGGCAGACACATGATCCCAGTGAAGGAACAGTGTAGGAGGAAGCTGAATACTAAGATGTTGAAAATATTGCCATTTCACTGAGCCATTTCCAGCGCTCTCCTGGCTGGCTTCCCTTCTTCGACCAACACAAATGTTTGCTCATCAAAACTCTGCTACCTCTTTCTGAACTCACACCAAACCCCTCCCCCCCCCCACACTGACCTAAAGTGACTTATGATCTTGACAACACCTTGATTTAAAATTCTCGTCCTCGGTTGCAAATCGCTCCATGGCCGTGCCCCTGCCTATCTCTGTCACCTCCTCCAGCTGCACAACCCACCGAGATCTCTGCTCACCTCACCCCCACTGGCAGCTGCCAAGGCTCTGAGCTGGGAATTCCCTCCCCAGCCCTCTCCATCTCTCCCGCCTCCTTGAAGGCACTCCTCTAAACCCGCCTCTTCCTCCAAACAATTGGCCATCTGCCCGGCCGCCTTTTGTGGCTAGGGATAAAAATGTAGATTATTAACATTCTTGTGAAACGCCTTGGAAGAGTTTTGTTATTTTAAGGGTACAATTCAATGAAAGTTGCTGTGAAATCTTAGCATTTCATTCTCGAGTACTGACAGGATGACAAACTCTACAACCTGAATGGTTCCTTTTTATGGATATAACTCCTCTGTAGCTAATGAGAGTAATTAATAGTGGCATTTAATTGTATTTGTTCTCTGGAGATTGCTAATCACGTTTCCTTGTTCTGATGAAGAGTTATTGATATGAAAGATGGACGGAATCTGGTGTGTGGGTTTGGCGGTGGGAGGGAAAGTTGGATTTCTGCTGGTGGGGTAGGGGGAGGATGGGAGGTGAGTGAGTCAGCTGACCATTGGGCTGGTCAGCTAACTGCTTGTGTGTCCGTGAGGAGCACAGCGGATCTTGTGGTGAGGGTGGGCATGGAGTCAGGATCTTCGCCGTTACCTGATGGGATCGAAGGCCTGAGCGCCACGTTTATAGGGCACCCAGACAGCCACTGGGGGCTGGTTTAGCACAGGGCTAAATCGTTGGCTTTGAAAGCAGACCAAAGCAGGCCAGCAGCATGGTTCGATTCCCGTACCAGCCTCCCCGAACAGGCGCCGGAACGTGGCGACTAGGGGCTTTTCACAGTAACTTCATTTGAAGCCTACTTGAGACAATAAGCGATTTTCATTTCATTTCATTCATTCCCTGCAGCTCAGGAGCTTCAGCCCTTGACATGCCGGAAAAAATAAACAATCGCGCGATTCTGCATAACCTCCCTGGGGGACTCGTCATCCCACCTGCTGGAGCTCGACGGGCACAGCGAAGGCTAATGCCCAGCATAGGAACACCCAATGGTGTTGGAAGAGGATGAATGAGCGGCTGCATTTCAACACCATCTACGCTCACTGCAAACTGACAGCCGTCAGGGTGTCAGGCTGTGTAAGTGTGCGAGTGGCACAGGGGTGTCAGTCAGGAGTGTGGTTTGCACGATTCACCAGCAGAACAAGGCAGAGGAATAAAATCATAGCCAGGCCATTCATAGAATTTCATAGAATTTACAGTGCAGAAGGATGCCATTCGGCCCATCGAGTCTGCACCGGCTCTTGGTAAGAGCACCCTACCCAAGGTCAACACCTCCACCCTATCCCCATAATCCAGTAATCCTACCCAATACTAAGGGCAATTTTGGACACTAAGGGCAATTTATCATGGCCAATCCACCTAACCTGCACATCTTTGGACTGTGGGAGGAAACCGGAGCACCCGGAGGAAACCCACGCACACACGGGGAGGATGTGCAGACTCCGCACAGACAGTGACCCAAGCCGGAATCGAACCTAGGACCCTGGAGCTGTGAAGCAATTGTGCTATCCACAAGGCTACCGTGCTGCCCTTTCAGGAGTGTTCATCAGGAATCCCGTACCAGCCTCCCCGAACAGGTGCCGGAATGTGGCGACTAGGGGCTTTTCACAGTAACTTCATTGAAGCCTACTTGTGACAATAAGCGATTTTCATTTTCGAATCACTTCTTACCAAGGCTAATGGTAACCTGGAACGCTCCCCCACCCCCCACAAAAAACAGCTGTGACCGCTGGGGTGGGGGGTGGGGGTCAATTAAATGTCTCAAAGCTGAGATGTAGATTTTGGAGAGGCAAAGGCAGCAGAACCAAGTAGGTTCTCAAATCGGATGTTTTTGCTGAAAAGAGAGGCATGTTCTCAAAGCCTTGGGCCCGTATTGATCAGGAAAAATCAAGAATGCCAAATTTCAAATGATCACAACACTTTATATTACAGGAAGAAAGGGTGCTGATTGGTTGTCCAGTCGACTCTGGTTGTCTGAGGCATTGCCATGGAGACAGCAACAGGGAACTATAGGCTCTCCAAATTTTCGGATAAATCAGAAAAGATGCAAGGCTTGAACACATTCCTTTCGTTGCACACGTGGGCCCCTGTGTATGAACGCATGCCGCTTCTAGCAAGAGTAAATGAGCCATGTTAGGTCCTTAAATTATCTGTTACTGTTGCTATTAGCGCACTCAGGATTGTTCAGTGAGTGTTGCCCAATCCCAGAATCACACCTAACAGTCGGTGTTTTGTTTTGGGTTTGTAAGCGTGGGCTGGTTGAGTACGGTCTGTACGCGGCCTATGACAAACAGCCAAAGGAACATGGGGCGAGATTCTCTGACCCCCCCGCCGGGTTGGAGAATCGCCGGGGGCAGGCATGAATCCCGCCCCCGCCGGTTGCCGAATTCCCCGGCACCGGATATTCGGCGGGGGCGGGAATCGCGCCATGCCGGTTGGCGGGCCTTCCCGCGCGATTCTCCGCCCTGGATGGGCCGAAGTCCCATTGCTAAAATGCCTGTCCTGCCGGCGTAGATTAAACCACCTACCTTACCGGCGGGACAAGGCGGCGCGGGCGGGCTCCGGGGTCCTGGGGGGGGGGCGCGGGGCGATCTGGCCCCGGGGGTGCCCCCACGGTGGCCTAGCCCGCGATCGGGGCCCACCGATCCGCGGGCGGGCCTGTGCCGTGGGGGCACTATTTTCCTTCCGCCTTCGCCACGGTCTGCACCATGGCGGAGGCGGAAGAGACTCCCTCCACTGCGCATGCGCGGGAATGCCGTCAGCGGCCGCTAACGCTCCCGCGCATGCGCCGCCCGGAGATGTCATTTCCGCGCCAGCTGGCGGGGCACCAAAGGCCTTTTCCGCCAGCTGGCGGGGTGGAAATTCGTCCGGCGCGGGCCTAGCCCCTTAAGGTTGGGGCTCGGCCCCCAAAGATGCGGAGCATTCCGCACCTTTGGGGCGGCGCGATGCACGACTGATTTGCGCCGTTTTGGGCGCCAGTCGGCGGACATCGCGCCGATACCGGAGAATTTCGTCCCATGCTGTTTGCTTTGATTAGCTGATTGTTGAGATGTATGGATTACATACCTCAGATGGAAGGTTTCCACTTGGAGCCACCTAATCTGGGAAAGGCAGGAAATCAGGAAAAATGCAGGATAATTGAGTGGAATAAAACCTGGAAAATTTCAGTCCAATCCCTTTAGGAAATCAAAACGAATTCAGTTGATCACTTTGCACTGGATTTAAATTATACAGGAACTACCAACCTCTTGTGCGAGTTGAAGATATTAATGTAGTGGTAAGGATGCTGGCCTTGAAACCCAGAAGCTAAAAGCCCAAATTTCACCGTGGCAACTTCAGAAACTGAATTCAATATGGGGTGGCACAGTGGCTAGCACTGCTGTCTCACAGCATCAGGTTCCCAAGTTCAATTCCAGTCTTCGGTGACTGTCTGTGTGGAGTTTGTACGTTCTTCCCGTGTCTGCGTGGGTTTCCTCCCACAGTCCAAAGATGAGCAGGTTCGGTGGACTGGCCATGATAAATTGCCCCTTAGTGTCCAGGGATGTGTAGGTTATGAGATTACGGAGACAAGGCTGGGTGGAGATTGGTGCAGTGCTCATTCGAAGAATCAGTGCAGACTCGATGGGCCGAATGGCCTCCTTCTGCACTGAAGTGATTCTATGATTCTGTGATCGTGAGCTGATATTAGAGAAAGGTGACTATGGAAGTTGCCGGATCACCATAAACATAACTGGTTATCACCATGTTGAGACCTTCAGGGTTGAGAACCTCTCCATATGGCGCACCCACCTGCATGTTACTCAGCTGCAGACACAGCCACTCGAAGAATGGGCATTTAGGTGGCATTGCTACTGTCACCGACACCCTAAGAACAATAACTGCAGAACCTCAAGATAAGAGTAAAGGGGTGAGAAGAGGATGTGAAATCGATGGGGAGTTTCACTCTGCCACAGTGGACCTGGAGTTTCACCACAAAGATTGATATCCACAAAGAAATGAAACGATTCCTTGCAGAAAGAACGCAGGAAAGAGCACAGGAAATAGGAAATAGACCATTCGGCCCACCAAGCCTGATCCACCATTCAACACAATAATGACTGATCTTGGGTTTCAACTCCTGTTCCCCGCCCTTGGATTTGTCTTGATTCTTGTGTACAGGCCATATTTGAGCAATTTTCCACATTGCCGGGTAGATGCCAGTGTTGTAGCTGTACTGGAACAGCTTGGCTAGGGGTGCGGCAAGTTCTGGAGCACAAGTCTTCAGTACTATTACCGGAATATTGTCAGGGCCTTTGCAGTACCCAGTGCCTTCAGCCATTTATTGATATCAATTGAATCATAGAATCACAGAATTGTTACAGTGCAGAAGGAGGCCATTCAGCCCATCGAGTCTGCACCGGCCATTTGAAAGAGCAACCTACTTAAGCACACACCTCCACCCTACCCCCGTAACCCAGCAACCCCTCCTAATCCTCTGGACACTAAGGGGCAATTGAGCATGGCCAATCCACCTAACCTGCATATCTTTGAACTGTGGGGGGAAACCGGAGCATCCAGAGGAAAACCCACGCAGACACGGGGAGAACGTGCAGACTCCGCAGAGACAGTTAACCGAGGACGGAATTGAACCCGGGACCCTGGAGCTGTGAGGCAACGGTGCTAACCACTGGGTCACCGTGCCGCCCAGGCAAGGGATTGTGAAGCAAATTAAATTGGCTAAAGACCGACATCTGTGATGCTGGGGACCTCCGGAGGAGACCGAGGTGGATCATCCACTCGGCACTTCTGGCTGAAGATTGTTGCGAATGCCTCAGCCTTGTCTTTTGCACAGATGTGCTGGGCTCCTCCATCATTGAGGATGGGGATATTTGTGGAGCCTCCTCCTCCAGTGAGTTGCTTAATTGTCCACCATCACGGCAGCTGGTGGAGTTTAAATTCAATTAATAAATCCGGAATTGAAAGCTGGTCTCAGTCAGGGTGACCATGAAAACATCATGAGTTGTTGTAAAAACCCGTCTGATGCTCCCTCACGGAAGGAAATTCTCCTTCCCAACCTGGTCTAACCTACATCCAGGGCAATTAGTGGTGGACAACACATCCTGAACTTGCCAGTGACCCCCACATGGGCTGAATGCCGTTTGCTGCGCCATTGTATTTATGGGGAGGCAGTGACGTTGTGGTCTTGTCGTTGGACTAGTAATCCTGAGACCCAAGGTAATGATTTGGGGACCCATGGCAAATGGTGAAATTTAAATTCAATAAAAATAAATCTGGAAGTAAAAATCTAAACGTAAACGTGAATCGATTGTCAGAAAAACCCATGTGGCCCATTAATGTTCTTTAGGTCTGGTCTGGTCTGCACGTGACTCCAGACCCACAGCAATGTGGTTGACTCTTAAATATCCTCGGGGATGAGCAATAAATGACGGCCCAGCCAGCAACGCCCACATCCCACAAATTAATGAAAAATAAATGGAGTCATAGTGTCACACGGGAGGGTTTAAACTAGTACGGCAGGGGGATGGGTACCGGAGCAATAGGTCGGAAGGTGAAAAAATTGAGGGAGAACTAGGGAATAGGGCCAGTATAGCTCTGAGGCAGAGCAGACAGGGAGATGTTGCTGAAAATAGCGGGACTGGTGGCCTGAAGTGCATATGTTTTAATGCAAGATGTATTACGGGTAAGGCAGATGAACTTAGAGCTTGGATTAGTACTTCGAACGATGATGTTGTTGCCGTTACAGAGACCTGGTTGAGGGAAGGACAGGATTGGCAGCTAACCATTCCAGGATTTAGATGTTTCAGGCGGGATAAAGGGGGAGGTAAAAGGGGTGGCGGAGTTGTGCTATTGGTTAGGGAGGATATCACAGCTGTACCACGGGAGGACACCTCAGAGGGCAGCGAGGCTATATGGGTAGAGATCAGGAATAAGAAGGGTGCAGTCACAATGTTGGGGGTTTACTACAGACCTCCCAACAGCCAGCGGGAGATAGAGGAGCAGATAGGTAGACAGATTTTGGAAAGGAGTAAAAGCAACAGGGTTGTTGTGATGGGAGACTTCAACTTCCCCAATATTGACTGGGACTCACTTAGTGCCAGGGGCTTGGACGGGGCAGAGTTTGTAAGGAGCATCCAGGAGGGCTTCTTAAAACAATATGTAGATGGGCCAACTAGGGAGGGGGCTGTAATGGACCTAGTATTGGGGAATGAGCCCGGCCAGGTGATAGAATTTCAATAGGGGAACATTTCGCGAACAGTGACCACAATTCAATAAGTTTTAAAGTGCTGGTGGACAAGGATAAGAGTGGTCCTAGGGTGAATGTGCTAAATTGGGGGAAGGCTAATCATAACAATATTAGGTGGGAACTGAAGAACCTAGATTGGGGGTGGATGTTTGAGGGGAAATCAACATCTGACATGTGGGAGGCTTTTAAGTGTCAGTTAAAAAGAATTCAGGACCGGCATGTTCCTGTGAGGAAGAAGGATAAATACGGCAATTTTCGGGAACCCTGGGTAATGAGGGATATTGTAGGCCTCGTCAAAAAGAAAAAAGAGGCATTTGTCAGGGCTAAAAGGCTGGGAACAGACGAAACCTGTGTGGAATATAAGGAAAGTAGGAAGGAACTTAAACAAGGAGTCAGGATGGCTAAAAGGGGTTACGAAAAGTTATTGGCAAATAGGGTTAAGGAAAATCCCAAGGCTTTTTACACGTATATAAAAAGCAAGAGGGTAGCCAGGGAAAGGGTTTTGCCTGGTCCGTGTTTGTGTGGGCCAGTGTTAAACAGTATCATGGCACGGTCTCCCAGGCGCGGGCATTCGTTACCAGGCATGGGGAGAATCTGATGCCGAGATATTTAAGTGAGCCTCACTGCTCGTTTAAACAAGCAAATCTGGATTCCGCCCAGTTAGGGTGAGATCCAGATAGTGACATCTCGCGAGGCATCTCGAGCGTCGCAAATCTCGCGAGAGGCTGCCCACGTCGGGCGTGACGAGGCCATTCAATCAGGCCCATAATTTTGTAAATTCTAGCAGATCCCCCCTCAGCCTCCTCTGCTCCAGGGTAAACAAACCAGCCTATCCAGTGTCTCCCCATCGCTGAAACCTTCCATCCCAGGGAACATCCTGGTGAATCTCCTCTGCTCCCTCTCCAGTGCAATCACGTCCTTCCGATGGTGTACTGGCCAGAACTCTTCACAATATTCAATCTGTGGCCTAACCAATGTTTTATCAAGTTGTAGCAAGACCTCCCTGCTCCTTTCTGTGCCCCAACTAATGAAGGCAAGCATTTCATTTGCCTTCTTCACAAGTCTATCTACCTGTGCTGCCACCTTCAGAGATCCATGGTTTGTGCACCAAGGTCCCTTAGTTCCTCAATATTCCCGAGGGACCTTCATTGTACATCGTGTATATCTTACTATTACACCTCCCAAAATGCATCACCTCACACTTATCAGGGCCGGGATTCTCCCCTACCCGGCGGGATGGAATGGCGGGAACCACTCCGGCATCGGGCCCCCCCAAAGGTACGGAGAAATCCGCACCTTTAGGGCCAAGCCCTCACCTTAAGGGGCTAGGATGATAAATGATAAAATATTAAAACATGCTGCTCTGGGTGTGCGAGTGCATGAGTCACAAAAAGTTGGTTTCCAGGTGCAACAGGTGATTAAGAAGGCAAATGGAGTTTTGTCCTTCATTGCTAGTGGGATGGAGTTTAAGACTAGGGAGGTTATGCTGCAATTGTATAAGGTGTTAGTGAGGCCACACCTGGAGCATTGTGTTCAGTTTTGGTCTCCT
The DNA here is from genome assembly GCF_047496885.1 of Scyliorhinus torazame. Lineage (NCBI taxonomy): Eukaryota > Metazoa > Chordata > Chondrichthyes > Carcharhiniformes > Scyliorhinidae > Scyliorhinus > Scyliorhinus torazame. The sequence goes on from NC_092713.1 coordinate 10,752,178, forward strand.
TACTTGAGAAAGGACGTACTGGCACTGGAGGGTGTGCAGAGGAGATTCACTAGGTTAATCCCAGAGCTGAAGGGGTTGGATTACGAGGAGAGGTTGAGGAGACTGGGACTGTACTTGTTGGAATTTAGAAGGATGCGGGGGGATCTTATAGAAACATATAAAATTATGAAGGGAATAGATAGGATGGATGCGGGCAGGTTGTTTCCACTGGCGGATGAAAGCAGAACTAGGGGCATAGCCTCAAAATAAGAGGAAGTAGATTTAGGACTGAGCGTAGGAGGAACTTCTTCACCCAAAGGGTTGTAAATCTATGGAATTCCTTGCCCAGTGAAGCAGTAGAGGCTCCTTCATTAAATGTTTTTAAGATAAAGATAGATAGTTTTTTGAAGAATAAAGGAATTAAGGGTTATGGTGCTCGGGCCGGAAAGTGGAGCTGAGTCCACAAAAGATCAGCCATGATCTCATTGAATGGCGGAGCAGGCTCGAGGGGCCAGATGGCCTACTCCTGCTCCTAGTTCTTATGTTCTTATATCTTGAAAATACTTCTGTCTTGTCAGACACCAATCCTACAGCAAACTGATGTTCAACTTAAAATTTTACAACACATTGCAAAACTACAGACAGGCTTGGTTCTTCCCATTAATTACATCATCTGTGTCCCATTAAGTTCCATCATAGAATCCCTACAGTGCAGAAGGAGGGCATTCGGCCCATCGAGTCTGCACCAACCCTTCGAAAGACCACCCTATCTTGACCCAATCCCCCGCCCTATAACCTCACCCTAAGGGGAAATTTAGCGTGGCCAATCCACCTAACCTGCACATCTTTGGACTGTGGGAGGAAACCGAAGCACCCAGGGGAAACCCAAGCAGACACGGGTAGAATGTGCAAACTCCATATAGACAGTCACCCGAGGCCAGAATCGAACCCGTGTCCTGGGCTCTGTGAGGCAGCAATGCTAACCACTATCCTCTGTGCAGCCTTGCTTAGCTAGGACTAAATACAATCCTTCATACATTATCTACTCTCCAGGGAATCTCCAGCAATCAAAACAATGTCCCATTAGCCATCTCTCTGTAAAAAGGTAAATGGGTAAAACAAATAATTACCTCACCTTTTACGACAGTTTAATTACAGCTTTAGTAGACATGCTGCCCGTACGCATTTTAAATCAGGGTTTTTAATAACATTACCGCTACAAATATGAAATATAATATGTAACAATTTTTACATTCATCACAGTTGGATTAACCTTTGTGCTCTACACTGAGTGAACTGGCAAAATATTCCAGTGAATTTCCTTACCAGCAACAACACATGCATTCACAACAAAGGATTGACAATCTTGTGTAAAATCAGTCAGCTTCAATGATCTGTGGTCTTCAGTGATGTTCAGAGAGTGAATATTCCCACTCCACTCATTCTCAAAACCGTGTGGAAGGTTAAAAAGCAGCGCTAACCTCGAGTGCCTCAAAGGTGGTTGAACCTAATTTTTCTCTCAGACCTTGATTACAACTTCTTGGATCTCACCACAGCAAAATTTGTCACCGTCTTCACCTACATGCCCGCAGCTCAAAATCATTTTGTTCAAGGTGAATTTCTTGTCTTCTTTCTCTGAGGGACACATCAGTTAGAATCATAGAATCATAAAAGTTTACAGCATGGAAACAGGCCCTTCAGCCCAACCAGTCCATGCCGCCCAGTTTTTACCATTAAGCTAGTCCCAGTTGCCCGCACTTGGCCCATAACCCTCTATACCCATCTTACCCATGTAACTATCTAAATGCTTTTTGAAAGACACAATTGTACCCGCCTCTACTACTACCTCTGGCAGCCCATTCCAGACACTCACTACCCTCTGAGTGAAGAAATTGCCCCTCTGGGCCCTTCTGAATCTCTCCCCTCTCACCTTAAACCTATGCCCTCTAGTTTTAGACTCCCCTACCTTTGGGAAAAGATGTTGACTATCTACCTTATCTATGCCCCTCATTATTTTATAGACCTCTATAAGATCACCCCTAAGCCTCCTACGCTCCAGGGAAAAAAGTCCCAGTCTATCCAGCCTCTCCTTATAACTCAAACCATCAAGTCCTGGCAACATCCTAGTAAATCTTTTCTGCACTCTTTCTAGTTTAATAATATCCTTTCTATAATAGGGTGACCAGAACTGCACACAGTATTCCAAGTGTGGCCGTACCAATGTCTTGTACAACTTCAACAAGACGTCCCAACTCCTGTATTCAATGTTCTGACCAATGAAACCAAGCATGCCGAATGCCTTCTTCACCACCCTGTCCACCTGCGACTCCACCTTCAAGGAGCTATGAACCTGTACTCCTAGATCTCTTTGTTCTATAACTCTCCCCAACGCCATACCATTAACTGAGTAGGTCCTGGCCTGATTCGATCTGCCAAAATGCATCACCTCACATTTATCTAAATTAAACTCCATCTGCCATTCGTCGGCCCACTGGCCTAATTGATCAAGATCCCGTTGCAATCCTAGATAACCTTCTTCACTATCCACTGTGCCACCAATCTTGGTGTCATCTGCAAACTTACTAACCATGCCTCCTAAATTCTCATCCAAATCATTAATATAAATCACAAATAACAGTGGACCCAGCACCGATCCCTGAGGCACACCACTGGTCACAGGCCTCCAGTTTGAAAAACAACCCTCTACAACCACCCTCTGCCTTCTGTCGTCCAGCCAATTTTGAATCCAATTGGCAACCTCACCCTGGATCCCGTGAGCTTTATCCTTCTGCAACAACCTACCATGCGGTACCTTGTCAAAGGCTTTGCTAAAGTCCATGTAGACAACGTCTACTGCACTGCCCTCATCTACCTTCTTGGTCACTCCCTCAAAAAACTCAATCAAATTTGTGAGACATGATTTTCCACGCACAAAGCCATGCTGACTGCCCCGAATCAGTCCTTGCCTCTCTAAATGCTTGTAGATCCTGTCTCTCAGAATACCTTCTAGCAACTTACCTACTACAGACGTTAGGCTCACCGGTCTGTAGTTCCCAGGCTTTTCCCTGCTGCCCTTCATAAACAAGGGCACAACATTCGCCACTCTCCAATCTTCAGGCACCTCACCTGTGGCTGCCGATGATTCAAATATCTCGGTTAGGGGACCCGCAATTTCCTCCCTAGCCTCCCACAACATCCTGGGATACATTTCATCAGGTCCCGGGGATTTATCTACCTTGATGCGCTTTAAGACTTCCAGCACCTCCTCCTCTGTAATATGCACACTTCTCAAGACATCATTATTTATTTCCCTTAGTTTCCTAACATCCATGCCTTTCTCCACCGTGAATACCGATGAGAAATATTCATTCAGGATCTCACCCAACTCTTGTGGCTCTGCACATAGATGTCCTTGTTGATCCTTAAGAGGCCCGACTCTGTCCCGAGTTACTCTTTTCCCCTTTATGTATCTGTAGAATCTCTTTGGATTCTCCCTTGCATTATTTGCCAAAGCAATTTCATGTCCCCTTTTTGCCCTCCTGATTTCCCTCTTAACTCTATTTCGACAATCTCTATACTCTTCAAGGGATCTACTTGATCCCAGTTGCTTATGTACGTCATATGCCTCCTTCTTCTTTTTGACCAGAGTCTCAATATCTCGAGTCATCCAGGGTTCCCTACTTCTACCAGCCTTGCCCTTCACTCTAAAGGGAATGTGCTTACCCTGCACCCTGGTTAACACATTTTTAAAAGCCTCCCATTTACCAGCCGTCCCTTTGCCTGCCAATAGTCTCCCCCAATCTACCTCTGCAAGTTCCTGTCTGATACCATCAAAATTGGCCTTGCCCCAATTAAGAATTTTAACTCTTGGGCCAGACCTATCATTCTCCATAGCTATCTTAAAACTAATGGAATTATGGTCACTTGTCCCAAAGTGATCCCTCACTAGCACTTCTGTCACTTGCCCTTCCTTATTTCCCAAGACGAGGTCAAGTTTTGCCCCCTCTCTAGTCGGTCCATCCACATACTGAATGAGAAATTCCTCCTGAATACACTCAACAAATTTCCCTCCATCCAAGCCCCTAATGCTCTGGCTGTCCCAGTCAATGTTGGGAAAGTTAAAGTCCCCTACTACTACCACCCTATTATTCTTGCAGCTATCTGTAATCTCCTTACATATTTGCTCCTCAATTTCCCGCTGACTATTTGGGGGCCTGTAGTACAGTCCTACCAAGGTGATCTCTCCCTTCTTATTTTTCAGTTCCACCCATATAGACTCAGTGGGCGAACCCTCGGATATATCCCCTCTAAGTACTGCCGTGATGTTCTCCCTAATCAAAAACGCCACTCCCCCTCCTCTCTTACCTCCTGTTCTATCCTTTCTATAGCATCTGTACCCCGGAACATTGAGCTGTCAGTCCTGCCCCTCCCTTAGCCATGTTTCAGTCATAGCTATAATATCCCAGTCCCATGTGCCCGTCCATGCCCTGAGTTCATCCGCTTTGCCCGTCAGGCCCCTTGCATTGAAATAAATGCAGTTTAATGTAGACCTTCCTTGCTCTCTGCCCTGCTTTCTCTGGTCATGCTTTACACACTCTCCCTTCCTGCCTTTTGTTTCTGTCCCCACTGACTTCCTACATCGGTTCCCATCCCCCTGGCACATTAGTTTAAACCCTCCCCAACTGCACTAGCAAACACCCCCCCCCGAGAACATTGGTTCTGGTCCCACCCAGATGCAGACCGTCCGATTTGTACAGGTCCCACCTCCCCCAGAACCGGTCCCAATGTCCCAGGAATTTGAAACCCTCCCTCTTGCACCATCTCTCAAGCCACGTATTCATCCTAGCTATCCTGTCATTCCTACTCTGACTATCACGTGGCACTGGTAGCAATCCTGAGATTACTACCTTTGAGGTCCTACTTTTTAGTTTAACTCCTAACTCCCTAAATTCAGCTTGTAGGACCTCATCCCGTTTTTTACCTATATCGTTGGTGCCTATATGCACCACGACAGCTGGCTGTTCACCCTCCCCCTCCAGAATGCCCTGCAGCCGCTCCGAGACATCCTTGACCCTTGCACCAGGGAGGCAACATACCAACCTGGATTCTCGTTTGCGTCCGCAGAAACGCCTGTCTATTCCCCTTACAATTGAATCCCCTATCACTATAGCTCTGACACTCTTTTTCCCGCCCTTCTGTGCAGCAGAGCCAGCCACGGTGCCATGAACCTGGCTGCTGCCACCTTCCCCTGGTGAGCCATCTCCCCCAACAGTTTCCAAAACGGTAAATCTGTTTTGGAGGGAGATGACCGCAGGGGATCCCTGCACTGCCTTCCTACTCTTCCTCTGTCTGTTGGTCACCCTTTCCCTATCTGCCTCAGTAATTTTAATCTGCGGTGTGACCAACTCACTGAATGTGCTATCCACAACTTCCTCAGCATCGCGGATGCTCCAAAGTGAGTCCATCCGCAGCTCCAGAGCCGTCAAGCGGTCTAACAGGAGCTGCAGTTGGGCACACTTCTTGCAGATGAAGGAGTCAGGGACACCAGAAGGGTCCCTGACTTGCCACATCTCACAAGAGGAGCATGACACGGGTCTGAGCTCTCCTGCCATGACTTAAACCTGAAGTTAAATTTGAACTACGCTACACAGCTAAGAGAAAGTCAAAGAGAGAGAAATCACTTACCAGTTACAAGCCAATCACTTACCTGCTGGCTGTGATGTAATTGCTCCAGAGACTCCCTCACAGCTCTGCTTCTCTGCACCTCCTTCAGGTGAGCACCAAATTCCCTTAACTAGTTAATTAATTTACTTAATTAATTTGATTTTTTTTTTTTTTGTCACTCCCCTCTTACCCGAACTCAGCCTTACCCAAACTCAGATACACTCTGTTTGCCTCCAGCACTGTTTCTAAAGGCACTTCAGCCACACCCTTTGTATCCTTCCTGATTTACAGTCAGCCAATAGGCCTGCTCCCAAAACTGATCTCTCTCCCGAACAGCTGACCTGCAAGGTAAGGAAGTGGTTAAGCAGTACTTACCTCACCCACGGCGCGACCTTTTAAACTGTCCCCTCTGCCTCGCAGCTCCCGCGCTTTTTGAAACTCCCGCGCTGTTTCCAAGGTCCCGGCTCCCTCTCTCTCCCGAACAGCTGACCTGCAAGGTAAGGAAGTGGTTAAGCAGTTATCCCGAGGAACAAATTCACTCCGATTGATATTCCAGTTAACCAAACATTCTCCTGATTTTACTTTAAAGGGTGTAACTCACGCAACGTGACAACTTTTCCACACCAAAAATAGTACACAGATTGTACACTTGGTTAGATACTTCTGAATTTGAGGGCTAAGTGAATCAGCATAGCAACTATATGTTGCTATCTCACATAGAAACTTTTTATGCTGGCCATTTGTGGCTGTACGCTTGTTATCCTACAAGACAACAGCAACAGCAACAACATGCCTTTATGTAGAACCTTAGTGCATTAAAATCTCCCAAGGTCCTCTACATGAGCGAGTATCACGCAATGTTTCACACTGAGTCACATAACGATATGTTTTTTTTTAAACAGGATGTGACAAGCATTTATTGCCCATCCCTAATTGCCCTTGAGAAGGTAGTGCCTTCTTGAACCGCTACAGTCCTTGAGGTGTAGGTACACCCACGGTGCTGTTAGGGAGGGAGTTCCAGGATATTAACCCAGCGACAGTGAAGGAACGGCGATATATTTCCAAGTCAGGGTGGTGAGTGACTTGGAGGGGAACCTTCAGGCGGTGGGGTTCCCAGGTACCTGCTGCCTTTGTCCTTCTAGATGGTAGCGGTCATGGGTTTGGTAGGTGCAGTCTAAGGAGCCTTGGTGAGTTACTGCAGTGTATCCTGTAGATGGTACACATGGCTGCTACTGTCCATCAGTGGTGGAGGAAGTGAATGTTTAAGGTGGCGAATGAGGTGCCGATCAAGCGGGACTGCTTTGTCCTGGATGGTGTCGAGTTTCTTGAGTCTTGTTGGAGCTGCACTCACCCAGGGAAGTGGAGAGTATTCCATCACACTCCTGACTTGTGCCTTGTAGATGGTGGACAGGCTTTAGGTGGTAAGGACATGAGTCACCCGCAGTAGGATTCATGATTTTCACCTGCTCCTGTAGCCACAGTTTTAATGTGGCTAGTCAATTTCTGATCAATGGTCACCTCCAGGAAATGAAAATGAAATGAAATGAAAATCGCTTATTGTCACAAGCAGGCTTCAAATGAAGTTACTATGAAAAGCCCCTAGTCGCCACATTCCGGCGCCTGTTCGGGGAGGCTGGTACGGGAATTGAACCGTGCTGCTGGCCTGCCTTGGTCTGCTTCAAAGCCAGCTATTTAGCCCTGTGCTAAACCAGCCCCTGATAAATGTTAGTAGTGTGGGGGATTCAGCGATGGTAATGTCATTGAATGTTAAGGAGCAATGGTTGGATCCCCACTTGTTGGAGATGGTCATTGCCTGACACAAATGTCACCTGCGACTGCTCCAGACCTTTCTGCATCGGGACATGGTCAGCTTCATTTCAGGTGACCAAAACCTTGGTGAAATATGTTGGGGTCAGTGGTTCAGGAGCAGAGTTTGTTGTTGGGACAGAACACAATGATTCCAGTGATTCCCGTGACAATCCTTTTCTTAAAATAAATTTAGCGTACCCAATTATTTATTTTTCCCAATTAAGGGGCAATTTAGCGTGGCCAATCCACTTACTCGCCACATCCTTGGGTTGTGGGGGTGAGACCCACGCAGACACGGGGAGAATGTGCAAACTCCACACGGACAGCGACCTGAGGCCGGGATCGAACCCGGGTCCTCGCCGTTGTGAGGCAGCAGTGCCAACCACTGCGCCACCATGCCACCCTCTAATCCCATGATAATCCTATCAGATATTATTTTCAATGGTAGAAATAGAAACTTAGAAAATAGGAGCAGGAATAGACCATTAGTCCTTTGACCCTGTTCCACTATTCATTGTGACCATGACTGACCTTTACGTCAATGCCATTTTCCCACATAACCCCCCCCCCCCCCCCCCCCATACCTCTCAATGCCTTTAGAGTCTAGAAATCGATCTAATTACTTCTTTAATATATTCAGTAACTTGATATCCGTAACTTTCTGTGGTCGGAAATTCTACTGGTTTACCAGACTCTAAGTGAAGAAATTTCTCCTCATCTCAGTCCTAAATGTCCTACCCCGTATCCTGAGACTGTGACCCCTTGTTCTAACCCCCCCCCCCCCCCCCCACCCCCAGCCAGAGGAAACAACATCCCTGCATCCAGTCTGTCCAGCCCCGTCAGAACTTAATACATTTCAGTCCGATTTGATCTCATTCTTCTAAATTCCAGTGGATACAGGGCCAGTCGACCCAACCTCCTCTCATACAACGATCCTCCCATCCTAGTGATCAGCCTGGTGAACCTTCACTGCACTCCCTCTCTGGCAAGTATATCCTTTCGTAGGTAAGGAGACCAATGCTGCGCACAATACTCCAGGTATGTCCTCATCTAGGCCCTGTCCAGCTGCAGTAAGACACCCCTGCTCCAGTTACTCAAATACTGTTGTAATAAAGGCCAACATACCATTTGCCTCCCTCACCGCTTGCTGCAGCTGTATGCTTTCTTTCAGTGACTGTGGGTACATGGACACGCAGGTCCCTTTATACATCAACATTTCCCAATCTATCACCATTTAAATAACACTCTGCCTTTGTGCTTGTCCTCCCAAAGTGCATCATTTCATATTTATCCGCGTTATTCTGTATCTGGCATGTATTTGCCCACTTACTCAACTTGACTAACTCGCCTTGAAGCCTCTCAGCATCCTCCTCACCACTCACCTTCCCACCACGTTTTGCGAGTTCAGCAAACTTGGAAATATTGCATTTGATTCCCTTATCCAAATTGTCGATGTATATTGTGAATAGCTGGGGCCCGAACACTGATTCCTGCAGGACGCCACTAGTTTCAGGAAACATAGAAACATAGAACAGTGCAGAAGGAGGCCATTCAGCCCATCGAGTCTGCACCGACCCACTTAAGCCCTCACTTCCACCCTATCCCCGTAACCCAATAACCCCTCCTAACCTTTTTGGCCACTAAGGGCAATTTATCATGGCCAATCCACCTAACCTGCGCGTCTTTGGACTGTGGGAGGAAACCGGAGCACCCGGAGGAAACCCACGCAGACACGGGGAGAACGTGCAGACTCCGCACAGACAGTGACCCAGTGGGGAATCAAACCTGGGACCCTGGCGCTGTGAAGCCACAGTGCTATCCACTGTGCTACTGTGCTGCCCACTAGTCTCGCCAGCCACTTTACAAAAAACCTTTATTCCTACTCTCTGTTCTGTCTGTTGACTAATTCTCAATCCATGCCAATATACTACACTCAATCCCGTGCGCTTTAATTTTGTGCATTAACTTTTTGTGTGGAACCTTATCAAAAGCTTTTGGAAGATCTAAATACACCATATTCACTGGTTCTCCCTTATCTATTTGACTAGTTACATTCTCAAAAATCTCCAGTTTTTGAAATCATAAATCCATATTGATTTTCATAGAATTTACAGTGCAGAAGGAGGCCATTCGGCCCATCGAGTCTGCACCGGCCCTTGGAAAGAGCATCCGACCCAAGCCCACACCTCCACCCTATCCCCATAACCCAGTAACCCCACCCAACACTAAGGGCAATTTTGGACACTAAGGGCAATTTAGCATGGCCAATCCACCTAACCTGCACATCTTTGGACTGTGGGAGGAAACCGGAGCACCCGGAGGAAACCCACGCACACACGGGGAAGATGTGCAGACTCCGCACAGGCAGTGACCCAAGCCGGGAATCAAACCTGGGACCCTGGAGCTGTGAAGCAATTGTGCTAACCACTATGCTATCGTGCTGCCCCAAATTTGTCTAATCCGTTGATATTTTCTAAGTGTCCTGTTATGACATCCTTTACAATAGACTCTAGCATTTTCCCTACTCCTGATGTTAGGATCGCCAGTATGATAATTGTTTTTTTTCCCTCCCTCCCTGCATTTACAAGATTGTGTATCATTAATTATTGTTGCATTTGTCTTTATAGTGGTAGTAGCTACACTTCAAAAAATAATTAATTGGATACAACACACTTTTGGACACTCTGGGGTGTTTCTTTGTCAGTTCAGGTGAAGCATGCAATCATATAACACCTGTTAGATAGCCAAAACCGCATCCTTCCCTATCTTTGAAATATCTGGCCTCACAACCCTGGGAGATCTCTGCACGCCTCCGATTCTGGACCCTTGAGCATCCCTGACTTTAGCCACTGCGAAGTTTGCGGTCATGCCTTCAGCTGCCTAAGCGCTGAACTTTGGAACTCTCCAGCCGAACCTCTCTGCCTCGCTCGCCTCCTTCAAGACCCTCCTTCAAACATGACCAAGCTGTCCTACTATTGCCTTGTGTTGAACTTTGTTTGATAATTGCTCTTGTGGAGTGCCTTTGGACATCCTACAACCTGAAAGGTGCTATGTAAGGGCAGGTTGTTGTTGTTATATAGCAACCAAAGTGTTTTGCAGTGAGGGCTGGGATATGTCGAGACGTATAGCACAAATGTTACTTTATATTACAATTGGTTAGAGTTCTTTGGTGTTTGAAAAGGATGGGTGCGCATATGGATTTATTTAATTTGGGTTTGCATTGCTCAACATTACTTTTAATACATTTAATCCCAAAACAGGCAGGATTTTGAAATACAAAAACATCTTTTCCTTTTTATTTTTTTTTCTTGGAATTATAAAAGTAGTCAAATAATTCACAACAAATATGAAGTATAACAAGTGGCAAAGTAATCAAAGATGATAAATAGGTGCTCTTACATTCAAAATAACTTTATTCGGGGAAGTTAAATACAAGTGGAGACATGGCAGGGCATGGAGATTCTGTTATCTCTAAACCAGGAATAAATCTAAATTCAGGAACGGATTGGGAAAGTTTGAATCATTTTTCCCGGATATATCTCCACAGCATTATAGATATTCTGCCCAAATATTTTTCTGAAAAGTAAAACGTTACCTTTTGAAGTGAACGTGATTGGTTTCCTTGGCTCATTATTTTCAAGGTTCCCTTTTAAGAAAAACATCTGCTGCCCATCAGGTTCCATTCTGAGCCACCACTGCATTCCTTTGCAGTTTTATACCTGCTGCTGGTGTAATGGAATAAAGCAGATTCTTTCCTTGTCTTAAAAGAAAAATTCCTTCAAGTAGCAAACAGCGATTTAATGTTAAGGAAGGAATGTAGATATTAATAGTTGGTCACTTTCTTGGAAACATCGACTTGTTAGCTAACTGAAATGAAATGTGGCCCAATCCTTTTAAATAAACAAAGTTGTCTTTCTGTCTGTGTTATGCTCACCTCACTTCGGCAACAGTGGAGCAGCCATTCGTCAAATCTTTAGTTAATTTATGGACCATTTCTTGGCATCCTGCAAGGAGCGCAAATTGCGTGAACTTTCACCTAAAGCACATCTCTGAGTATTCTTCACTTCTGTAAGTCATATCTGTCTATCAATCAGAAAAGACAGTGGATCTCAGGTGGATTTGCCACTTAGAAGCAAGTTTCAAATCTTATTTATTGCAATTGAAAGGCCTGAGTTCTTCCTCTCCTGAGACTTAAGGACTATTCTTTTTATTTGAATATTCACTGTTTCATTTTTTTAAAATTACAACCCAACATCCTGCTTTTTTTACAAGTCTGCCACTTGCTCTGCCCTGTGACTCTGCATGCAGATTTCAGTCTGATGTATATCAACAGCATGATCCTCATCTTCACACAATTAACACACCTTTAGGAAAACACAGGTTATTTTTAACAGCCCCCCCTAACGCTGTTCACTCCTGCCCACATCATTGTCCTCCCCACACCCCTCACTTCCTTTCCCCCCTCTCTATCCCCACAACCCTCCCTCTCTTTTCTATTCCTCCCATCTTTTCTTTCCCTCTCCCTCCCCTTTCCCACCCCTCATCCTCGTCTCCTTGCCTCATCTTCCTTTTCCTCCATCCCTTAATCCTTCTCCCCCTCCTTCCATCACCCTCCCTCTCATTGCTCCATCTCTTCCCCAACCAGCCCCTCCCTCCCCCTCTCCCGCTATGCATGCCTCCCTCTCTCCCTGATTCTCTCTCTCTTGCCCTCCCTCTCTGCCCCTCCGTCCCACATTTCCGTCCTCTATCTCCACCTTCCGTCTCTCGCTCTCCCTCCTTTCATTCCTTCCCTCCTCTACTTCTCTCCCTCCCCCTCTCTCCCCACTTCTCTCTGTCTTGCCTTTTTGATTCCCATTAGAGAGCTACTTGAGATTCCACACATTCCTCTTCACTTTTATCATTCCGAGGTATAATGGGTGGGTTATTGGGATTAAACAGAAGTAATTGCTTATGCTCAACTAGTGAAAGTGAACCACCTGCGACAGACTGGGAGACATTCTTTCCAGCTAATTCCTTTCAGCCCCACGTCTGGCTTCAATGTAGAAAGTATTTGACATTGTGTAAAGACTCCTTGCACTTCAAGATATGATTCTTTGTCTGCACACAATACAGATTGCAGTATGTAAGTCTTTCACAATTTGGGACGAAACTTACAGGGGGTAAAAGGGGGTATTTTGAACATTGCAACAAAAGGCTTGGATCTCCCCTGTTTCGGCTGCACACTAACCTAAGGGATTGTCTGGGCTTTTTACCTCCACTGAATCAGTTCACTGCTTATTTCACCGAATTGCTCTGTGTATGTCCAACGGAAATTCATAAATACTGGATTAAATTTGATTTAAATACTTTGGGAGCCAAGGAAGCCTTTAGATCTGACCATCAATAAGGACAATAATAAAATGCACTAATCTTGGGACTGGGTGAAAGGTGACAGTCAGGGTCATTGACAGAATAAGTCAAGTCCCCCCTTTATTTCACGGGATTGTTTTAAACAGGGGCTTTTGGTATATTATTCCATTCTTGCAAAATACCTTTCCCATTCTCCCGTGATATGAGAAGCATAATATCTATAATATATCTATAAGCATAATAGGGGCTGTTTAGCACACGGCTAAATCGCTGGCTTTGAAAGCAAACCAAGGCAGGCCAGCAGCACAGTTCAATTCCCATAACAGCCTCCCCGAACAGGCGCCGGAATGTGGCGACTAGGGGCTTTTCACAGTAACTTCATTTGAAGCCTACTTGTGACAATAAGCGATTTCCATTTCAATTTTTCATTTCTTGGGGTTTGGCGGGCTCAAGCTCACAAAAATGACCCGTTTGGGCCATTGCCTCCTAACGCCTATTTTATCTTTCAAGTATTGGCCGCTACTCTTTTAAAGCAGAAACTCACCAAGTCTCCTACCACAGCACCGTCCAGCTCTCCCACCTAGGAGAGAGGATGCATGGGAACGCCACTTATTATCCTGACTTGGAAATATAATCGTTGTTCCTTCACTGCCAGCGAATCGACATCCTGGAGCTCCCTTCCGAACAGTGCCGTGGTTTACCCACACCAAAGGACTGTAGCGGTTCAAGGTGATGGATCAACACTGCCTGCTCAAGGAGCTACGAGGGATGGGATAGAAAGTCCGGTGATGTTCACATCCCGTGTAAAAAAAATTCAAAAAGACAGAATCCGACATGGGATAGCAAACTCCTGTCATATTTACAGAGGTCTGTCATTCTGGCACAGTCCTTGACGTTTTATATTGGTTCATTTTGGAGATCACCACTTGATTGGCTCCTATTACACAACATCCCATGCAGAATATTTAATTGGGGGTGTGCAGGTGTCTGAAGGTTCACCATTGTTTAAATTTCCAGCTGTACACTTTAGTCCATGACTGGCTTAACACGCTTTTAACACAGAAACAAACAGAATGTACCAGAAGTCTGTTCCATAAATAAAATTGTTTATTTCTTCCTCTTAAAAAAATTAAATCTATGTACATTTCATTCCAGTATGACATTTTCTTTCTGTATCCCAATAGAATTTGCTACATTTTTGATAAATAATGCAACATTGAAAGGATATACTGCAGGATTTGTAATAACTGAATGCTGTTTGCTGTGCTTATGCATAGTCGACAGCGGAAGCTTTAACAGGGTTGGTTACTAGCTGCCACATAACGTGAGCTATGTAGCTCACTTCAGGAAATAATGTGATCCACCTAGGGGTTGTGTAAGCCCGGGACCTCGGATTATTATTACATTTTCAATAACAACCATGTTTTCACACAAGTACTTGATAAAAGACAATACACTGCTAATTGTACATGGTAAGACATTATATAATAATACAAATATACATCATTTTGTTACAAATCAAACAAATGTTGGGAAAACATGCTCCAAAATGAAGCTATCTCCATGCTCCAATAAATTGAAGCTTTCATTTAACCTTGAGGGTTGACCCTTCCCTCAGTCACAGCGGCCACGAGAGCAACGCTGTACAGTGCACATAGGTATAGCTACAGTATTACAGTCTCTGCCCCCCACCCACCCATCCCTTTTGATGTGGTTGCATGTACGGTGTGTAAAGATTTAAACAGAAAATTACACCACCGCCCCTCCACCAAAAAAAGCCCCAGCCCTCTCAAAAGCATTCGCCAAGCCCCAATGTTACGCTGGATCTGATGTTTAGCTGGGGAAAGTATAGCTGGGGCCAGTGCAAAGGGGCTGGTTTAGCACAGTGGGCTAAACAGCTGGCTTGTAATGCAGAACAACGCCAGCAGCGCGGGTTCAGTTCCCGTACCGGCCTCCCCGAACAGGCGCCGGAATGTGGCGACTAGGGGCTTTTCACAGTAACTTCATTGAAGCCTACTTGTGACAATAAGCAAAATTATTATTATTATTAAAACCTCTCGAAGCGAAGAGAGGAAAATAAATAAATCCTGCCCCATTAACAGCCGCTGCTGCCGCCCCATTTTTAATTGTGCCCCTTTCTTCCTCACTCGTGATGCCAATTCATTTCTTCCTCTGCCTGCTTGCCCCGGTCTCAACAGCCTGCGCCGTTTCTCAATCTAGGAACTTGTGAATGTCATTGTGCAACATGACGTAAGGACTGGAGGCCTCGTTGTGGTGGGGGCAGTTGTAGTGACATCTGCACGACTGAATCATCATCATGTTCCTGGTGAAGGCCTCCCCGTCGTCACAACGGAAGCGAACACGGACAGTCCGGGTCTGCTGGGGAGTGCAGCAACGCCCGTCGACGCACGAGCCGCACTGCTTGGTGCGGTACCTCTTCACACTGGCGCAACCTGCGTAGGTGAAGCGGACGGCTGAGCTGGATTTCCGGGTTCTGTAACACTTCTTTCCTTTCTGTTAGTGGGAGAGGGGTGGGGGGAAAGAAAATGAGACACCATCAGCAAACGTACGGATTTATTGTAGATTAGAGTTGTAGCAACATTATAGAATCAAGGGGTATAGGGAGAAACGGGCCTTACTTTAAGGTTCGGAATCGTCGGCTGGTCGCACGGGCGGATGTCACAGATTCTGGTCTCTTTCCGAAGTCTACAGTCAGGGTTGTCATTGGTGACTCTTGTGGAGATGCCTGTCCCACAGGTCCTGGAGCACTGCGACCAGTCCGTTGTCTGGACGAAGCATTTGGGTCTCCAAGCTGAAAAATAAATTGAATGACGGCCGGGTTAGAAAACGGAGAGAGGATGTTGGTTCAATCAAATCGTTTCACAAAACAGCTTCCTATTTCAGGTGAGCACAATATACGTGAGGCTCTTCTTGTGTTGGATCGCGGTTAACATCAATGTGCACGTCCGCGTGAGAAATGCTTGTTCCGCTGGGTCGTTGACAGGGATCAGTTTCAATTTTGTGGAAGTTTTCCAAAAACTCTCCGACCAGTGAGGGAAGTAAATCTAGCACGGCGCCTGCTGATGATGTCATCGCTGGTGCCGGTTCGACATGTGCTTTGGGATTTCCCAACCCTTTTAAGTCCTAATTTCCTGAAGTAGCCGATAGTTAACGAGTTTGGCATGGCCACGGTTTAGTGTTTGCAGTAAAAGTTCGGGATACCCCACTTGGGATTGTTAATATGGGCGGGATTTTCTGCGCAACCTGCCGCGCGTTTTTTGGCGGCAGAGGCAGCCCGTACCTCGTGTTGCCCTATTATGTATTTTCTTTTTATTTTATTTTCATGTACTTAATGATCTGTTGAGCTGCACGCAGACAAATCCTTTTCACAGTACCTCGGTACACGTGACAATAAACAAATCCAATCCAAAGCGGGATTTTATGGTCCCGCCGATGTCAACGGGATTTCCCGTCGAATACACCCGTCGCCGGGAAACCCTAGGCGAGGGTGCACCATCGGTGAGACAGGAATAGGGAACTGATCCGGCAGCAACTTTCAAAAGGGAATTGGTGAAATACCTCGAGGGGGCGGCACTGGGGGGAAAGAGCAGGAAGATTGGGGCCAATCCGATAACTCTTACAAAAGAGCTAGCACAGGCAGGATGGGCTGACTGGACTTGATGATTCTATAACTTACCAGGTAGTCTCTTGAGGCCCCCTCGGAGTAGGGAGAGCAGTTCGTTGTTGTACAGCGATCCATCTTGCCATGTCTTCAGCACAGTCTCTTGACTGAAGAAGTCCCCCGTGTCCTCGGCGTCCAAAACCGCCTTGTTTCCGTCACAAACCCATTCCTCGCAGCACTGGCCTGGGACCTTAACCAGCCGTGGGTTAGGGCAGCCAGTGTTGGGCAGTGAGAGCTCTTGAGGGCAGAGAGGGGTACAGCCCACTGCTCCATTGATACAAGTGCACTGATGTTTGCAATTGGGTTGAAAGATCTCCCCATTTTGGTAAATCTTACTGTTGTACTCACAAGGTCTTCCTTCAGATCTGGCTGTGAAAACATAAATCAAATAAAAAGATACATTAAAAAGCGAACTGGGGGAATAGACAGACATCTCTCCCTTTTGCCAAGTGCCTCCAGATATATCTAAAACTGTGGAAATTCTAAGCACAAGTCCCTCGAGGCATGCACAATGGATTACTAAGGAATCACTTTCCCTTCAAACATCCACACACACACCGATTTACATTCCTGACTGCTGAAATCATTTCCCTTGCTGCCAATCGATGGCCAAAGAACAATATAGCATAACCATACATGGTTTTAAGCGATGACAGAACTCCCTTTTCTTTCGGACTAGGCTCAGCGGCGGGAGACATTCCCAAAGGTTTTTAATAAGCCCTCAAATGAGCCGCAAGAATCTCTTACCTCTACAGATGCCCCGCAGGGCACTGGGGCTGGCTCCGAAGTTGCACTGCAAGCCCTTGGTGTGATCGCAGGGCTGTGACTTGCTGCAGTCCTCATTGAGCTGCTTGGCACAGACCCGGCAACACCCACAGCCGTCCAGAACCAGGCTCACCCCTGGGGGGCAGCTTGACACCTCCTGAGGGCACTGACATCTCGATGGGCAGGTTAAGGTCGCCTGGAAGTGGGGAAAGGGAACAAACACTTAGTCTCCTGCTCTCAATTAAATTGTAACATAGCGTTTTCCAAATTACCCCCGCCCCCCCCCCAAAAAAAAAACCCACTGCTCAACCACGTCCCAACAGTTTAAAGCTACTCACACAGTCCAGGCCATTCTGCCCATCCTGACTAGTTTTCTTCCCGGGAAGCGCAGGTGGCAGTTCATAGACTGATGCAGTGCCACAGCGAGGCCATTCGGCCCGTCGTTCCTTTGCCAGCCCATTTTGGAAGAGCTGTCCAATGATTCCCCCTCCCCCCCAGAAAAAAAAAGAATTAAAACCCCTTCAAGCGGTCAACCGGGTTCTCTCAGATTCCCAGTTCTGTGTAAGAGTCACATTGTGTTCACTCTGTGTTCCTCTCCCCACAGATGCTGCTGGATCTGCTGAGTTCATCCAACAGTCTCTGCTTTTTTTTTGTTTCAGATTCCTAGCTCAAAGAACTGCCTTGGTCCCAGCAACAGCAACAAGAAGAAACCCTTCAAGCATTTGTGCACAGTTAGAATCCCCTCAAGCATTTCTGCCCGTTGAGGAATTAATTCCTTTACAGTTTGTGAGCAAATTGCAAGTGGGCAAACTCACCTTAGCCAGGCAGATGACGAGGAAGACAGCGAATGCTGTGAGCTGGAACATTTTGGGAAGATGTGTCCCAGCAAGAGTTTCTTTTTTTTTCCCCCCCCTCTGGATTGACACAAGCTGCTCTGTGTGTGTGTGCTTGCTGTCTGTTCCTAGCTGCTCCTGTGTTGCTGGGTCCTGTTGCTCTTGCAGTCTCTGCACAGCCTGTTGCCTGTAGTTGCTGACTCCACTGCCTTGTGTGCAAGCTGCTTGGAGCGCCCTGCTTTTTATAAGCGACTGGCCCCGGCTGGCTGACGTCCTCCCGGCTGTCTGGGGCTGCACAGCTTGTTTGATTTCAACGGGAGGAATGTCAGGAATGTTTCTGGCGCGTTTTTCTCAGACGCCGCCCCAGCTATAGAGGGGAGAGGGGGGGTTTAGAGAGATAATATTCAGGCTGCTCTCTCATCTTATCCAAATTAAAACAGCACACATCATTGAACCACATTCTATTAAGAGAGGGGGGTGGGGGGGCAAAATACTTGAAAGTTTGCATCATAAAACATTGACAAATCATTCCAATAGAACAGACGGAAAGTTTATGGCTTCAAAACTGGCCCCTTTCCTCTCCCACCGCCCCCCCCCCTCTCCTTAAGTATTTCCAGATGAATTATACTTAACGACGTAACATTATTTCCATATTTGGTATGGGAGAAGTCTGCCTTTTCCACATTCTTTGTGTTTGCCTGCCGACCACAACGCCTTGTTGACATCCCCAAACTTATTTTAATACTTTTCTCAAAGGGTCTGATTGATGGTTGCAAGAAGGGTGTCGTTTTTAAAAAGGTTCCTCGCCTTCTGCTTTTGAAGGAAGTCTTTAGAAAGTTTGCTGTGTTTGAGAGGAGGGGGGGGCGGAGGGAGAGCAACTTCCACACTCACAATTTGGGGTATTTTTATTTTGCACACACATAGTTATAAAGGCAGCAGCCAGTCACATCCGAGTAACAAGTGACATTAGCCAGGCATGGTTAGAGGAGCGATTTCAGGGTTTGTCGTGGAGGATGTGCTTCTAAGAATTGAACCATTGATATGTTTACCCCCCCCCCCCCCCCCCCCCAGGTACTGGCTCTGTACAGGGATCACCTAAAGACCTAAAGGGGTTTAAAGGAGTATTTCATCTTTTCTAGAAACATTCAGAGACTGGTTCTAACCACAACCCCCGCCCCCCCCCCCCCCCCCCTCCTCCTCTGGATACTTTGATGAAAGGGATCTTTTAATTTCACGCTGGTTAAAAACAGTCCAAGAATTTTGCTTGGCTGCAGATCAGATGAGGGATACAGGCAGATTCCTGTCTGGCTGGATGCTGCCAGGGTCACTTTTAACCTCAGAATGTGCAAAAAGGCCGGACCTGTGGATGTGTGTGTGAAGTCGGTGGGGAGCTTTGAAGGGGTAAGTTTGACAGTTTCATTAATTGGCTCTGGGCTATCCTGGAGGAAGGAGTTCCATCCCATCCCATGCCGGGACTGACCCTGGTTGAGTGGGATCGCACCCCTGGGCTCAAATGAATCAACCCCTCCTGATTCAGAGTTACTGGCCCTGCACTGGGCATTTTCACTCCTCAATCAATCAATGGCAACAACACTCGAGTCGTCCTCTAAGTGTATCTGTCATTCAAAAGAATGCTATTGCTTATTATCAGGTGAGAGATACCTAGAGAAAAGGTCAACATGGGACACCTCCAGCTGCTTTTAGCAATGTTCATTCCTCTGCATTCATGTGGGGAGGTGCGACATTCTGAAATGTTCTGAACTTTTCTCCCTTATTTTTCTGACACTCACAAGGGCTAGGCAGGCAGGAAATACTATATAAGTCTGCCTAGTTCCGAGACTGCCTCTGTGAAGATTGAATGATGCCGATTATATTAATCTACTGTTTGTTTGAAACTGATTTTTTTTTTTGGCCTCGATTTTTTAAATTCCAACCGTGCTACGCACACTGGCCTAACCAATCTCATTGCAGATCGCAGATACTATTTGTTTAATAAAAATAGATGATTCCCCGTGAGTATTGGATCTGCCAGGATAGTTACATAGGAACATAGGAATTAGGAGCAGAAGGAGGCCATTCAGCCCCTCTAGCCTGCTCCGCCGTTCAATCAGACCATGGCTGGTCTCTTCCTGGTCTCAAATTCACCTCCCACATGTTCCCCATATCCCTTTAACCTGTTTTTAAAAATCAGAAATATATCTATCTCCTTCTTGAAACCATTTATTGACTCAGATTCCACCGCACTATGGGGCAGCGAGTTCTACAAATAATAATAATCTTTATTGTCACAAGTAGGCTTACATTAACACTGCAATGTCGTCAACCCGTCCCATTCTGGCGCCTGTTCGGGTACACTGAGGGAGAATTCACAATTCACCTAACAGCACGTCTTTCGGGACTTTCGGAGCACCCGGAGGAAACCCACGCAGACACGGGGCGAACGTGCAGACTCCGCACAGTGACCCAAGCCGGGAATCGAACCTGTGACCCTGGCGCTGTGAAGCAACAGCGCTAACCACTGTGCTACTGTGCCGCCCATTCACCACCCTCTGCGAGAAGCAGTTCCTGCTCATCTCAGTTCGATCCTGGTGCGGTCAGGCGGCGGTTAGCACTGCTGCCTCACAGCGCCAGGGAACCACGTTCCCTCCGGGTGCTCCGGTCCCTCCTACAGTGCAAAGATCTGCAGATCAGGTGGATTGGCCATGCTAAAATAATAATAATCTTTATTAGTGTCACAAGTAGGCGTACATTAGCACCACAATGAAGTTACTGTGAAAATACCCTCGTCACCACATTTAGTGTCCAAAGGTGTGCAGGTTAAGTGGGGCTATGGGGAGACGGTGGGGGAGGAAGGGGTGGAATGGGCCTACATAGGCACTTTGGCAGGGTCGGTGGAAACTCAGTGGGCCGAATGAAAAGTAGGCTTCAATGAAGTTACTGTGAAAAGCCCCTAGTCGCCACACCGGCACCTGTTCAGGGAGGCTGGTATGGGAATTGAACCGTGCTGCTGGCCTGCCTTGGTCTACTTTAAAAGCCAGCGATTTAGCCCTGTGCTAAACCAGCCCTTGCTGGTTGGCCTCCAGAATGGCCTCCTTCTGCACTGTAGGGATTTTATGATTCTATGATCGGTGTACGTTGGGAGTTCAGTCATTCATTATGGTCCAGAGGCTTTAGAGGGGATACAGCAAGGATTTATCAGCATGATTCTAGTCATGAGGAAGTAGGTTGGAGAAGCTCGAACGATTCTACCTATGGAGGAGGTGGTTTGATAGAGATTCCCAAAATGATGAGCGGTCTGGACAGAGTCAATCGGGAGAAACTGTTCCCATTGGTGGAAGGATCAGGAACGAGAGGACACAGATTTACGGTAATCGGCAGAAGTAGCAATGGGGACATGAGGAGAAACTTTCTCACGCAGCGAGCGGCTAGGATCTGGAATGTGCTGCCTGAGAGTGTGATGGAGACCGGTTCAATCGAGGCTTTCAAAATAGAATTGGGTAATAACCTGATAGGAAGGGATCTGTGGGCTATGGGAGAGAATCACAGAATACTACAGTGCAGAAGAGGGCCTTCAGTCCATCGAGTCAGCACCAGTGCGTGAAAAACACCGACCTGCCCACCTAATCCCATTGGCCCATAGCCTGGAACATTATGACGTGCCAAGTGCTCATCCAGGTACTTTGTAAAGGATGTGAGGCAACCCGCCTCGACCCCCCTCCACCCCCCTCCCAGGCAGAGTGTTCCAGACCCTCACCACCCTCTGGGTAAAAAGGTCTTTCCTCAAATCCCCCCTAGCCCCCTGCCCCTGACATTGATCTGGTGCCCCCCTCGTAACTGACCCTTCAACAAAAGGGAACAGCTCCTCCCTGTCCACTCTGTCCATGCCCCTCGGAATGAGGTGGGAGTATAGCATTGGGTAAGTTGCTCTTACCGAGAGCTGGCAGGATACGATGGGCCATATGGCGTTGTTCTGTGCTGGAACCATTCGCTCATTCCTTGGTCTGCTTTCTGACGGTGCGTTCCCCAGGAAATTAAAAATTTTGGACATTTGCCAGTGGATTCCCCACCAGCTTCAGTACATTCCATGTCCATGATTCATTTCAGCTCCGTAACAATAAGGTGAAATATCATCCGATTTAAACACACAGAAGATGCTATCTGCGTCTTATCTGGTGAGAAATTAAGACAGATCTACTCCAACACTGCCAGGCCGCTGCTTCCGCCCATGTTTGCCCACAGATGTGCCCAGAAGCCAGCCACAAGAAGCCAGCCACAAATCACAAGCTGGCAAGGCACCAGAGATCCTACAGCAACCAACCACTAGAGGCCACTCATCCCCCACGAGCAGCCAGACACGTCTCATCGGCCAGACATCCCCCTCGAGCAGCCAGACACGTCTCGTCACCCAGACATCCCCGACGGGCAGCCAGACACGTCTCGTCACCCAGACATCCCCCTCGAGCAGCCAGACACGTCTCGTCACCCAGACATCCCCCTCGAGCAGCCAGACACGTCTCGTCACCCAGACATCCCCCTCGAGCAGCCAGACACGTCTCGTCACCCAGACATCCCCCTCGAGCAGCCAGACACGTCTCGTCACCCAGACATCCCCCTCGAGCAGTCAGACACGTCTCGTCACCCAGACATCCCCCTCGAGCAGCCAGACACGTCTCGTCACCCAGACATCCCCCTCGAGTAGCCAGACACGTCTCGTCACCCAGACATCCCCCTCGAGCAGCCAGACACGTCTCGTCACCCAGACATCCCCCACGGGCAGCCAGACACGTCTCGTCACCCAGACATCCCCCTCGAGCAGCCAGACACGTCTCGTCACCCAGACAATCCCCCTCGAGCAGCCAGACACGTCTCGTCACCCAGACATCCCCCTCGAGCAGCCAGACACGTCTCGTCACCCAGACATCCCCCACGGGCAGCCAGACACGTCTCATCGGCCAGACATCCCCCTCGAGCAGCCAGACACGTCTCGTCACCCAGACATCCCCCTCGAGTAGCCAGACACGTCTCGTCACCCAGACATCCCCCTCGAGCAGCCAGACACGTCTCGTCACCCAGACATCCCCCACGGGCAGCCAGACACGTCTCGTCACCCAGACATCCCCCTCGAGCAGCCAGACACGTCTCGTCACCCAGACAATCCCCCTCGAGCAGCCAGACACGTCTCGTCACCCAGACATCCCCCTCGAGCAGCCAGACACGTCTCGTCACCCAGACATCCCCCACGGGCAGCCAGACACGTCTCATCGGCCAGACATCCCCCTCGAGCAGCCAGACACGTCTCGTCACCCAGACATCCCCGACGGTCAGCCAGACACGTCTCGTCACCCAGACATCCCCCTCGAGCAGCCAGACACGTCTCGTCACCCAGACATCCCCCTCGAGCAGCCAGACACGTCTCGTCACCCAGACATCCCCCTCGAGCAGCCAGACACGTCTCGTCACCCAGACATCCCCCTCGAGCAGCCAGACACGTCTCGTCACCCAGACATCCCCCACGGGCAGCCAGACACGTCTCGTCACCCAGACATCCCCCACGGGCAGCCAGACACGTCTCGTCACCCAGACAATCCCCCTCGAGTAGCCAGACACGTCTCGTCACCCAGACATCCCCCTCGAGCAGCCAGACACGTCTCGTCACCCAGACATCCCCCTCGAGCAGCCAGACACGTCTCGTCACCCAGACATCCCCCACGGGCAGCCAGACACGTCTCGTCACCCAGACATCCCCCACGGGCAGCCAGACACGTCTCGTCACCCAGACAATCCCCCTCGAGCAGCCAGACACGTCTCGTCACCCAGACATCCCCCTCGAGCAGCCAGACACGTCTCGTCACCCAGACATCCCCCTCGAGCAGCCAGACACGTCTCGTCACCCAGACATCCCCGACGGGCAGCCAGACACGTCTCGTCACCCAGACATCCCCCTCGAGCAGCCAGACACGTCTCGTCACCCAGACATCCAGCACGCGCAGCCAGACACGTCTCGTCACCCAGACATCCCCCTCGAGCAGCCAGACACGTCTCGTCACCCAGACATCCCCCTCGGGCAGCCAGACACGTCTCGTCACCCTGACATCCCCCACGAGTAGCCAGACACGTCTCGTCACCCAGACATCCCCCACGGGCAGCTAGACACGTCTCGTCACCCAGACATCCAGCACGCGCAGCCAGGCACGTCTCGTCACCCAGACATCCCCCTCGAGCAGCCAGACACGTCTCGTCACCCAGACATCCAGCACGCGCAGCCAGGCACGTCTCGTCACCCAGACATCCAGCACGAGCAGCCAGACACGTCTCGTCACCCAGACATCCCCGACGGTCAGCCAGACACGTCTCGTCACCCAGACATCCCCCTCGAGCAACCAGACACGTCTCGTCACCCAGACATCCCCCACGGGCAGCCAGACACGTCTCGTCACCCAGACAATCCCCCTCGAGCAACCAGACACGTCTCGTCACCCAGACATCCCCCACGGGCAGCCAGACACGTCTCGTCACCCAGACATCCCCCACGAGCAGCCAGACACGTCTCGTCACCCAGACATCCCCCTCGAGCAGCCAGACACGTCTCGTCACCCAGACATCCCCCTCGAGTAGCCAGACACGTCTCGTCACCCAGACATCCCCCTCGAGCAGCCAGACACGTCTCGTCACCCAGACATCCCCCTCGAGTAGCCAGACACGTCTCGTCACCCAGACATCCCCCTCAGGCAGCCAGACACGTCTCGTCACCCAGACATCCCCGACGGGCAGCCAGACACGTCTCGTCACCCAGACATCCCCCTCGAGCAGCCAGACACGTCTCGTCACCCAGACATCCCCCTCGAGCAGCCAGACACGTCTCGTCACCCAGACATCCCCCTCGAGCAGCCAGACACGTCTCGTCACCCAGACATCCCCCTCAAGCAGCCAGACACGTCTCGTCACCCAGACATCCCCCACGGGCAGCCAGACACGTCTCGTCACCCAGACATCCCCCTCGAGCAGCCAGACACGTCTCGTCACCCAGACATCCCCGACGGGCAGCCAGAAACGTCTCGTCACCCAGACATCCCCCTCGAGCAGCCAGACACGTCTCGTCACCCAGACATCCCCCTCGAGCAAGTAGACACGTCTCGTCACCCAGACATCCCCCTCGAGCAGCCAGACACGTCTCGTCACCCAGACATCCCCCTCGAGTAGCCAGACACGTCTCGTCACCCAGACATCCCCGACGGGCAGCCAGACACGTCTCGTCACCCAGACATCCCCCTCGAGCAGCCAGACACGTCTCGTCACCCAGACATCCCCCTCGAGCAAGTAGACACGTCTCGTCACCCAGACATCCCCCTCGAGCAGCCAGACACGTCTCGTCACCCAGACATCCCCCTCGCGCAGCCAGACACGTCTCGTCACCCAGACATCCCCCACGGGCAGCCAGACACGTCTCGTCACCCAGACATCCCCCACGGGCAGCCAGACACGTCTCGTCACCCAGACATCCCCCACGAGCAGCCAGACACGTCTCGTCACCCAGACATCCCCCACGGGCAGCCAGACACGTCTCGTCACCCAGACATCCCCCTCGAGCAGCCAGACACGTCTCGTCACCCAGACATCCCCCTCAAGCAGCCAGACACGTCTCGTCACCCAGACATCCCCCACGGGCAGCCAGACACGTCTCGTCACCCAGACATCCCCCTCGAGCAGCCAGACACGTCTCGTCACCCAGACATCCCCCTCGAGCAAGTAGACACGGCTCGTCACCCAGACATCCCCCTCGAGCAGCCAGACACGTCTCGTCACCCAGACACACCCGACGGGCAGCCAGACACGTCTCGTCACCCAGACATCCCCCTCGAGTAGCCAGACACGTCTCGTCACCCAGACATCCCCCTCGAGCAGCCAGACACGTCTCGTCACCCAGACATCCCCCTCGAGCAGCCAGACACGTCTCGTCACCCAGACGTCCCCCACGGGCAGCCAGACACGTCTCGTCACCCAGACATCCCCCTCGAGCAGCCAGACACGTCTCGTCACCCAGACATCCCCCTCGAGCAAGTAGACACGTCTCGTCACCCAGACATCCCCCTCGAGCAGCCAGACACGTCTCGTCACCCAGACATCCCCCTCGAGTAGCCAGACACGTCTCGTCACCCAGACATCCCCCTCGAGCAGCCAGACACGACTCATCACCCAGACATCCCCCTCGAGCAGCCAGACACGTCTCGTCACCCAGACATCCCCCTCGAGCAGCCAGACACGTCTCGTCACCCAGACATCCCCCACGGGCAGCCAGACACGTCTCGTCACCCAGACATCCCCCTCGAGCAGCCAGACACGTCTCGTCACCCAGACGTCCCCCACGGGCAGCCAGACACGTCTCGTCACCCAGACATCCCCCTCGAGCAGCCAGACACGTCTCGTCACCCAGACATCCCCCACGCGCAGCCAGACACGTCTCGTCACCCAGACATCCCCCTCGAGCAGCCAGACACGTCTCATCACCCAGACATCCCCCTCGAGCAGCCAGTCACGTCTCGTCACCCAGACATCCCCCACGGGCAGCCAGACACGTCTCGTCTCCCAGACATCCCCCTCGAGCAGCCAGACACGTCTCATCACCCAGACATCCCCCTCGGGCAGCCAGACACGTCTCGTCACCCAGACATCCCCCTCGAGCAGCCAGACACGTCTCATCACCCAGACATCCCCCTCGAGTAGCCAGACACGTCTCGTCACCCAGACATCCCCCTCGAGCAGCCAGACATGACTCATCACCCAGACATCCCCCACGGGCAGCCAGACACGTCTCGTCACCCAGTCATCCCCCACGGGCAGCCAGACATGACTCATCACCCAGACATCCCCCACGGGCAGCCAGACACGTCTCGTCACCCAGACATCCCCCTCGAGCAGCCAGACACATCTCGTCACCCAGACATCCCCCTCGAGCAGCTAGACACGTCTCGTTACCCAGACATCCCCCTCGAGCAGCCAGACACGTCTCGTCACCCAGACATCCCCCACGGGCAGCCAGACACGTCTCGTCACCCAGACATCCCCCACGGGCAGCCAGACACGTCTCGTCACCCAGACATCCCCCACGAGCAGCCAGACACGTCTCGTCACCCAGACATCCCCCTCGAGCAGCCAGACACGTCTCGTTACCCAGACATCCCCCTCGAGCAGCCAGACACGTCTCGTCAACCAGACATCCACGACGGGCAGCCAGACACGTCTCGTCACCCAGACATCCCCCTCGAGCAGCCAGACACGTCTCGTCACCCAGACATCCCCCACGGGCAGCCAGACACGTCTCGTCACCCAGACATCCCCCACGAGTAGCCAGACACGTCTCGTCACCCAGACATCCCCCACGGGCAACTAGACACGTCTCGTCACCCAGACATCCCCCTCGAGCAACTAGACACGTCTCGTTACCCAGACATCCCCCACGCGCAGCCAGACACGTCTCGTTACCCAGACATCCCCCTCGAGCAGCCAGACACGTCTCGTCACCCAGACATCCAGCACGAGCAGCCAGACACGTCTCGTCACCCAGACATCCCCCACGGGCAGCCAGACACGTCTCGTCTCCCAGACATCCCCCTCGAGTAGCCAGACACGTCTCGTCACCCAGACATCCCCCTCGAGCAACCAGACACATCTCGTCACCCAGACATCCCCCTCGGGCAACTAGACACGTCTCGTCACCCAGACATCACCCACGGGCAGCCAGACACGTCTCGTCTCCCCGACATCCCCCTCGAGTAGCCAGACACGTCTCGTCACCCAGACATCCCCCTCGGGCAACTAGACACGTCTCGTCACCCAGACATCCCCCTCGAGCAACTACACACGTCTCGTCACCCAGACATCCCCCACGGGCAACTAGACACGTCTCGTCACCCAGACATCCCCCTCGAGCAACTAGACACGTCTCGTCACCCAGACATCCCCCTCGAGCAGCTAGACACGTCTCGTCACCCAGACATCCCCAACGAGCAGCCAGACACGTCTCGTCACCCAGACATCCCCCTCGAGCAGCTAGACACGTCTCGTCACCCAGACATCCCTCTCGAGGAGCCAGACACGTCTCGTCACCCAGACATCCCCCTCGAGCAGCTAGACACGTCTCGTCACCCAGACATCCCCGACGGGCAACTAGACACGTCACGTCACCCAGACATCCCCCTCGAGCAGCCAGACACGTCTCGTCACCCAGACGTCCCCCACGGGCAGCCAGACACGTCTCGTCACCCAGACATCCCCCACGGGCAGCCAGACACGTCTCGTCACCCAGACATCCCCCTCGAGCAGCCAGACACGTCTCG
The DNA here is from genome assembly GCF_047496885.1 of Scyliorhinus torazame. Lineage (NCBI taxonomy): Eukaryota > Metazoa > Chordata > Chondrichthyes > Carcharhiniformes > Scyliorhinidae > Scyliorhinus > Scyliorhinus torazame. The sequence goes on from NC_092713.1 coordinate 10,780,593, forward strand.
TCACCCAGACATCCCCCTCGAGCAGCCAGACACGTCTCATCACCCAGACATCCCCCTCGAGCAACCAGACACGTCTCGTCACCCAGACATCCCCGACGGGCAGCCAGACACGTCTCGTCTCCCAGACATCCCCCTCGAGCAGCCAGACACGTCTCGTCACCCAGACATCCCCCACGAGCAGCCAGACACGTCTCGTCACCCAGACATCCCCCTCGAGCAGCCAGACACGTCTCATCACCCAGACATCCCCCTCGGGCAGCCAGACACGTCTCGTCACCCTGACATCCCCCTCGAGTAGCCAGACACGTCTCGTCACCCAGACATCCCCCTCGAGTAGCCAGACACGTCTCGTCACCCAGACATCCCCCACGGGCAGCCAGACATGACTCATCACCCAGACATCCCCCACGGGCAGCCAGACACGTCTCGTCACCCAGACATCCCCCTCGAGCAGCCAGACACGTCTCGTCACCCAGACATCCCCCTCGAGCAGCCAGACACGTCTCGTCACCCAGACATCCCCCACGGGCAGCCAGACATGTCTCGTCACCCAGACATCCCCCTCGAGCAGCCAGACACGTCGCGTCACCCAGACATCCCCCACGGGCAGCCAGACACGTCTCGTCACCCAGACATCCCCTTCGAGCAGCCAGACACGTCTCGTCACCCAGACATCCCCCTCGAGCAGCCAGACACGTCTCGTCACCCAGACATCCCCCACGGGCAGCCAGACACGTCTCGTCACCCAGACATCCCCCACGGGCAGCCAGACACGTCTCGTCACCCAGACATCCCCCTCGAGCAGCCAGACACGTCTCGTCACCCAGACATCCCCCTCGAGCAGCCAGACACGTCTCGTCACCCAGACATCCCCCTCGAGCAGCCAGACACGTCTCGTCACCCAGACATCCCCCACGGGCAGCCAGACACGTCTCGTTACCCAGACATCCCCGACGGGCAGCCAGACACGTCTCGTCACCCAGACATCCCCCTCGAGCAGCCAGACACGACTCGTCACCCAGACATCCCCCTCGAGCAGCCAGACACGTCTCGTCACCCAGACATCCCCCTCGAGCAGCCAGACACGTCTCGTCACCCAGACATCCCTCACGAGCAGCCAGACACGTCTCGTCACCCAGACATCCCCCTCGAGCAGCCAGACACGTCTCATCACCCAGACATCCCCCACGAGCAGCCAGACACGTCTCGTCACCCAGACGTCCCCCACGGGCAGCCAGACACGTCTCGTCACCCAGACATCCCCCACGGGCAGCCAGACACGTCTCGTCACCCAGACATCCCCCTCGAGCAGCCAGACACGTCTCGTCACCCAGACATCCCCCTCGAGCAGCCAGACACGTCTCGTCACCCAGACATCCCCCTCGAGCAGCCAGACACGTCTCGTCACCCAGACATCCCCCTCGAGCAGCCAGACACGTCTCATCACCCAGACATCCCTCACGGGCAGCCAGACACGTCTCGTCACCCAGACATCCCCCTCGAGCAGCCAGACACGTCTCGTCACCCAGACATCCCCCTCGAGCAGACAGACACGTCTCGTCACCCAGACATCCCCCACGAGTAGCCAGACACGTCTCGTCACCCAGACATCCCCCTCGAGCAGCCAGACACGTCTCGTCACCCAGACATCCCCCACGAGTAGCCAGGCACGTCTCGTCACCCAGACATCCCCCACGGGCAGCCAGACACGTCTCGTCACCCAGACATCCCCCTCGAGTAGCCAGACATGACTCATCACCCAGACATCCCCCACGAGTAGCCAGGCACGTCTCGTCACCCAGACATCCCCCACGGGCAACTAGACACGACTCATCACCCAGACATCCCCCACGGGCAGCCAGACACGTCTCGTCACCCAGACATCCCCCACGCGCAGCCAGGCACGTCTCGTCACCCAGACATCCCCTCGAGTAGCCAGACACGTCTCGTCACCCAGACATCCCCCTCAGGCAGCCAGACACGTCTCGTCACCCAGACATCCCCCTCGAGCAGCCAGACACGTCTCGTCACCCAGACATCCCCCACGCGCAGCCAGACACGTCTCATCACCCAGACATCCCCCACGAGTAGCCAGACACGTCTCGTCACCCAGACATCCCCCACGAGTAGCCAGACACGTCTCGTCACCCAGACATCCCCCTCGAGCAGCCAGACACGTCTCGTCACCCAGACATCCCCCTCGAGCAGCCAGACACGTCTCGTCACCCAGACATCCCCCTCGAGCAGCCAGACACGTCTCGTCACCCAGACATCCCACACGAGTAGCCAGACACGTCTCGTCACCCAGACATCCCCCTCGAGCAGCCAGACATGTCTCGTCACCCAGACATCCCCCTCGAGCAGCCAGACACGTCTCGTCACCCAGACATCCCCCACGCGCAGCCAGACACGTCTCGTCACCCAGACATCCCCCTCGAGTAGCCAGACATGACTCATCACCCAGACATCCCCCACGAGTAGCCAGGCACGTCTCGTCACCCAGACATCCCCCACGGGCAACTAGACACGACTCATCACCCAGACATCCCCCACGGGCAGCCAGACACGTCTCGTCACCCAGACATCCCCCACGCGCAGCCAGGCACGTCTCGTCACCCAGACATCCCCTCGAGTAGCCAGACACGTCTCGTCACCCAGACATCCCCCTCAGGCAGCCAGACACGTCTCGTCACCCAGACATCCCCCTCGAGCAGCCAGACACGTCTCGTCACCCAGACATCCCCCACGCGCAGCCAGACACGTCTCATCACCCAGACATCCCCCACGAGTAGCCAGACACGTCTCGTCACCCAGACATCCCCCACGAGTAGCCAGACACGTCTCGTCACCCAGACATCCCCCTCGAGCAGCCAGACACGTCTCGTCACCCAGACATCCCCCTCGAGCAGCCAGACACGTCTCGTCACCCAGACATCCCCCTCGAGCAGCCAGACACGTCTCGTCACCCAGACATCCCACACGAGTAGCCAGACACGTCTCGTCACCCAGACATCCCCCTCGAGCAGCCAGACACGTCTCGTCACCCAGACATCCCCCTCGAGCAGCCAGACACGTCTCGTCACCCAGACATCCCCCTCGAGCAGCCAGACACGTCTCGTCACCCAGACATCCCCCTCGAGCAGCCAGACACGTCTCGTCACCCAGACATCCCACACGAGTAGCCAGACACGTCTCGTCACCCAGACATCCCCCACGAGTAGCCAGGCACGTCTCGTCACCCAGACATCCCCCACGAGTAGCCAGACACGTCTCGTCACCCAGACATCCCCCACGGGCAACTAGACACGTCTCGTCACCCAGACATCCCCCTCGAGCAGCCAGACACGTCTCGTCACCCAGACATCCCCCACGGACAGCCAGACATGTCTCGTCACCCAGACATCCCCCTCGAGCAGCCAGACACGTCTCGTCACCCAGACATCCCCCACGGGCAGCTAGACACGTCTCGTCACCCAGACATCCCCCTCGAGCAGCCAGACACGTCTCGTCACCCAGACATCCCCCTCGAGTAGCCAGACACGTCTCGTCACCCAGACATCCCCCTCGAGCAGCCAGACACGTCTCGTCACCCAGACATCCCCCTCGAGCAGCCAGACACGACTCATCACCCAGACATCCCCCTCGAGCAGCCAGACACGTCTCGTCACCCAGACATCCCCCACGGGCAGCTAGACACGTCTCGTCACCCAGACATCCCCCTCGAGCAGCCAAACACGTCTCGTCACCCAGACATCCCCCTCGAGCAGCCAGACACGTCTCGTCACCCAGACATCCCCCACGGGCAACTCGACACGTCTCGTCACCCAGACATCCCCCACGAGCAGCCAGACATGTCTCGTCACCCAGACATCCCCCTCGAGCAGCCAGACACGTCTCGTCACCCAGACATCCCCCACGAGCAGCCAGACACGTCTCGTCACCCAGACATCCCCGACGGGCAACTAGACACGTCTCGTCACCCAGACATCCCCCTCGAGCAGCTAGACACGTCTCGTCACCCAGACACCCCCCTCGAGTAGCCAGACACGTCTCGTCACCCAGACATCCCCCTCGAGCAGCCAGACACGTCTCGTCACCCAGACATCCCTCACGAGCAGCCAGACACGTCTCGTCACCCAGACATCCCCCTCGAGCAGCCAGACACGTCTCGTCACCCAGACATCCCCCACGAGCAGCCAGACACGTCTCGTCACCCAGACATCCCCCACGGGCAGCCAGACACGTCTCGTCACCCAGACATCCCCCACGGGCAGCCAGACACGTCTCGTCACCCAGACATCCCCCTCGAGCAGCCAGACACGTCTCGTCACCCAGACATCCCCCTCGCGCAGCCAGACACGTCTCGTCACCCAGACATCCCCCACGGGCAGCCAGACACGTCTCGTCACCCAGACATCCCCCACGGGCAGCCAGACACGTCTCGTCACCCAGACATCCCCCTCGAGCAGCCAGACACGTCTCGTCACCCAGACATCCCCCTCGAGCAGCCAGACACGTCTCGTCACCCAGACGTCCCCCACGGGCAGCCAGACACGTCTCGTCACCCAGACATCCCCCACGGGCAGCCAGACACGTCTCGTCACCCAGACATCCCCCTCGAGCAGCCAGACACGTCTCGTCACCCAGACATCCCCCACGAGCAGCCAGACACGTCTCGTCACCCAGACATCCCCCTCGAGCAGCCAGACACGTCTCGTCACCCAGACATCCCCCACGAGTAGCCAGACACGTCTCGTCACCCAGACATTCCCCACGGGCAACTAGACACGTCTCGTCACCCAGACATCCCCCTCGAGTAGCCAGACACGTCTCGTCACCCAGACATCCCCCTCGAGCAGCCAGACACGTCTCGTCACCCAGACATCCCCCTCGAGCAGCCAGACACGTCTCGTCACCCAGACATCCCCCACGCGCAGCCAGACACGTCTCGTCACCCAGACATCCCCCACGAGTAGCCAGACACGTCTCGTCACCCAGACATCCCCCTCGAGCAGCCAGACACGTCTCGTCACCCAGACATCCCCCTCGAGCAGACAGACACGTCTCGTCACCCAGACATCCCCCACGAGTAGCCAGACACGTCTCGTCACCCAGACATCCCCCACGAGTAGCCAGACACGTCTCGTCACCCAGACATCCCCCACGGGCAACTAGACACGTCTCGTCACCCAGACATCCCCCTCGAGCAGCCAGACACGTCTCGTCACCCAGACATCCCCCTCGAGCAGCCAGACACGTCTCGTCACCCAGACATCCCCCACGGGCAACTAGACACGTCTCGTCACCCAGACATCCCCCACGGGCAGCCAGACACGTCTCGTCACCCAGACATCCCCCTCGAGCAGCCAGACACGTCTCGTCACCCAGACATCCCCCTCGAGCAGACAGACACGTCTCGTCACCCAGACATCCCCCACGGGCAACTAGACACGTCTCGTCACCCAGACATCCCCCTCGAGGAGCCAGACACGTCTCGTCACCCAGACATCCCCCTCGAGCAGCCAGACACGTCTCGTCACCCAGACATCCCCCACGAGCAGCCAGACACGTCTCGTCACCCAGACATCCCCCACGAGCAGCCAGACACGTCTCGTCACCCAGACATCCCCCTCGAGCAGCCAGACGTCTCGTCACCCAGACATCCCCCACGGGCAGCCAGACACGTCTCGTCACCCAGACATCCCCCACGGGCAGCCAGACACGTCTCGTCACCCAGACATCCCCCACGGGCAGCCAGACATGTCTCGTCACCCAGACATCCCCCACGGGCAGCCAGACACGTCTCGTCACCCAGACATCCCCTCGAGTAGCCAGACACGTCTCATCACCCAGACATCCCCCTCGAGCAGCCAGACACGTCTCGTCACCCAGACATCCCCCACGGGCAACTAGACACGTCTCGTCACCCAGACATCCCCCTCGAGCAGCCAGACACGTCTCGTCACCCAGACATCCCCCTCGAGCAGACAGACACGTCTCGTCACCCAGACATCCCCCACGAGTAGCCAGACACGTCTCGTCACCCAGACATCCCCCTCGAGCAGCCAGACACGTCTCGTCACCCAGACATCCCCCACGAGTAGCCAGGCACGTCTCGTCACCCAGACATCCCCCACGGGCAACTAGACACGACTCATCACCCAGACATCCCCCACGCGCAGCCAGACACGTCTCGTCACCCAGACATCCCCCTCGAGTAGCCAGACATGACTCATCACCCAGACATCCCCCACGAGTAGCCAGGCACGTCTCGTCACCCAGACATCCCCCACGGGCAACTAGACACGACTCATCACCCAGACATCCCCCACGGGCAGCCAGACACGTCTCGTCACCCAGACATCCCCCACGCGCAGCCAGGCACGTCTCGTCACCCAGACATCCCCTCGAGTAGCCAGACACGTCTCGTCACCCAGACATCCCCCACGGGCAGCCAGACACGTCTCGTCACCCAGACATCCCCCACGAGTAGCCAGACACGTCTCGTCACCCAGACATCCCCCTCGAGCAACCAGACACGTCTCGTCACCCAGACATCCCCCACGGGCAGCCAGACACGTCTCGTCACCCAGACATCCCCCACGGGCAACTAGACACGTCTCGTCACCCAGACATCCCCCTCGAGCAGCCAGACACGTCTCGTCACCCAGACATCCCCCACGGACAGCCAGACATGTCTCGTCACCCAGACATCCCCCTCGAGCAGCCAGACACGTCTCGTCACCCAGACATCCCCCACGGGCAGCCAGACACGTCTCGTCACCCAGACATCCCCCTCGAGCAGCCAGACACGTCTCGTCACCCAGACATCCCCCTCGAGCAGCCAGACACGACTCATCACCCAGACATCCCCCTCGAGCAGCCAGACACGTCTCGTCACCCAGACATCCCCCACGGGCAGCTAGACACGTCTCGTCACCCAGACATCCCCCTCGAGCAGCCAAACACGTCTCGTCACCCAGACATCCCCCTCGAGCAGCCAGACACGTCTCGTCACCCAGACATCCCCCTCGAGCAGCCAAACACGTCTCGTCACCCAGACATCCCCCTCGAGCAGCCAGACACGTCTCGTCACCCAGACATCCCCCACGGGCAACTCGACACGTCTCGTCACCCAGACATCCCCCTCGAGCAGCCAGACACGTCTCGTCACCCAGACATCCCCCAGGAGCAGCCAGACACGTCTCGTCACCCAGACATCCCCGACGGGCAACTAGACACGTCTCGTCACCCAGACATCCCCCTCGAGCAGCTAGACACGTCTCGTCACCCAGACACCCCCCTCGAGTAGCCAGACACGTCTCGTCACCCAGACATCCCCCTCGAGCAGCCAGACACGTCTCGTCACCCAGACATCCCCCTCGAGCAGCCAGACACGTCTCGTCACCCAGACATCCCTCACGAGCAGCCAGACACGTCTCGTCACCCAGACATCCCCCTCGAGCAGCCAGACACGTCTCGTCACCCAGACGTCCCCCACGGGCAGCCAGACACGTCTCGTCACCCAGACATCCCCCACGGGCAGCCAGACACGTCTCGTCACCCAGACATCCCCCTCGAGCAGCCAGACACGTCTCGTCACCCAGACATCCCCCACGAGCAGCCAGACACGTCTCGTCACCCAGACATCCCCCTCGAGCAGCCAGACACGTCTCGTCACCCAGACATCCCCCACGAGTAGCCAGACACGTCTCGTCACCCAGACATTCCCCACGGGCAACTAGACACGTCTCGTCACCCAGACATCCCCCTCGAGTAGCCAGACACGTCTCGTCACCCAGACATCCCCCTCGAGCAGCCAGACACGTCTCGTCACCCAGACATCCCCCTCGAGCAGCCAGACACGTCTCGTCACCCAGACATCCCCCACGCGCAGCCAGACACGTCTCATCACCCAGACATCCCCCACGAGTAGCCAGACACGTCTCGTCACCCAGACATCCCCCACGAGTAGCCAGACACGTCTCGTCACCCAGACATCCCCCTCGAGCAGCCAGACACGTCTCGTCACCCAGACATCCCCCTCGAGCAGACAGACACGTCTCGTCACCCAGACATCCCCCACGAGTAGCCAGACACGTCTCGTCACCCAGACATCCCCCACGAGTAGCCAGACACGTCTCGTCACCCAGACATCCCCCACGGGCAACTAGACACGTCTCGTCACCCAGACATCCCCCTCGAGCAGCCAGACACGTCTCGTCACCCAGACATCCCCCTCGAGCAGCCAGACACGTCTCGTCACCCAGACATCCCCCACGGGCAACTAGACACGTCTCGTCACCCAGACATCCCCCACGGGCAGCCAGACACGTCTCGTCACCCAGACATCCCCCTCGAGCAGCCAGACACGTCTCGTCACCCAGACATCCCCCTCGAGCAGACAGACACGTCTCGTCACCCAGACATCCCCCACGGGCAACTAGACACGTCTCGTCACCCAGACATCCCCCTCGAGGAGCCAGACACGTCTCGTCACCCAGACATCCCCCTCGAGCAGCCAGACACGTCTCGTCACCCAGACATCCCCCACGAGCAGCCAGACACGTCTCGTCACCCAGACATCCCCCACGAGCAGCCAGACACGTCTCGTCACCCAGACATCCCCCTCGAGCAGCCAGACGTCTCGTCACCCAGACATCCCCCACGGGCAGCCAGACACGTCTCGTCACCCAGACATCCCCCACGGGCAGCCAGACACGTCTCGTCACCCAGACATCCCCCACGGGCAGCCAGACATGTCTCGTCACCCAGACATCCCCCACGGGCAGCCAGACACGTCTCGTCACCCAGACATCCCCTCGAATAGCCAGACACGTCTCATCACCCAGACATCCCCCTCGAGCAGCCAGACACGTCTCGTCACCCAGACATCCCCCACGGGCAACTAGACACGTCTCGTCACCCAGACATCCCCCTCGAGTAGCCAGACACGTCTCGTCACCCAGACATCCCCCTCGAGTAGCCAGACACGTCTCGTCACCCAGACATCCCCCTCGAGCAGCCAGACACGTCCCGTCACCCAGACATCCCCCTCGAGTAGCCAGACACGTCTCGTCACCCAGACATCCCCCTCGAGTAGCCAGACACGTCTCGTCACCCAGACATCCCCCACGAGTAGCCAGACACGTCTCGTCACCCAGACATCCCCCTCGAGTAGCCAGACACGTCTCGTCACCCAGACATCCCCCTCGAGCAGCCAGACACGACTCATCACCCAGACATCCCCCTCGAGCAGCCAGACACGTCTCGTCACCCAGACATCACCCTCGAGCAACTAGACACGTCTCGTCACCCAGACATCCAGCACGAGCAACTAGACACGTCTCGTCACCCAGACATCCCCCACGGGCAGCCAGACACGTCTCGTCACCCAGACATCCCCCTCGAGCAGCCAGACACGTCTCGTCACCCAGACATCTGTCATCTTTGGTCACTCAGGCACTCACAAAATAAATTGTGATGTAAAGATCGAAAAGCCAATTTGCGTACAGCCAGGTTCCAAAAACAACAGTTTGACAACGAGTACATCATTGGCTTTCAGAGATATGAGCTAAAAGGTGAGTATTTGACTGGGGAGAACTCTCTTGCTCAGTGTGTCACAGGATCTTTTATTTTCACCTGAGTCATTAACAGTGCAGTCATTCTATGTGTCATCTGGAAGGTAAAGCCTCGCTCCTTCAACCCTGCAAGGGAATTCCAGCCTGGATTACTGCTGAAATCCCTCCAGGGAGATTTCAACTCCGAATCCTCTGTCTGGAAGGTATGAGGAGCAGCCCGGGGTCATGGCTGACTCCACCATCAGCGACCTGAACCTCATTACTCAGCCAACATTTGCTCCATGTCATCAGCAATCAGTTTATCAGGAGCTGACAGGATAGAGCTCGAGAGGCAGTATGGCAGGGAACAGTCTATTAAAGGGTTCAAGCCTCTGATGTGAGAAGGACACAGTTTGAGATGGATAGGAAAAGCCATTTAATCCATCAGTCCAGAAATATCTAACCTCCTTTCCTATTACAGCATCCAATTGCTGAAATAATTCCAGAGTTCCATCTTTTTACTACTTGATTTTTTCGAGGAGGTCACAAAGATGATTGATGCAGGTAGGGCAGTAGATGTTGTCCATATGGACTTCAGTAAGGCCTTTGACAAGGTCCCCCATGGTAGACTAGTTCAAAAGGTGAAGTCACACGGGATCATCGGAGAGCAGGCAAGATGGGTACAGAACTGGCTAGGTCATAGAAGGCAGAGAGTAGCAATGGAAGGGTGCTTTTCTGATTGGAGGGCTGTGACTAGTGGTGTTCCGCAGGGATCAGTGCTGGGATCTTTGCTGTTCATAGTATATATAAATAATTTGGAGGAAAATGTAACTGGTCTGATTAGTAAGTTTGCGGACGACACGAAGGTTGGTGGAATTGCGGATAGCGATGAGGACTGTCAGAGGATACAGCAGGATTTAGATTGTTTGGAGACTTGGGCGGAGAGATGGCAGATGGAGTTTAATCCGGACAAATGTGAGGTGATGCATTTTGGAAGGTGTAATACAGGTAGGGAATATACAGTGAATGGTAGAACTCTCAAGAGTATTGACAGTCACAGAGATGAAATGAAATGGAAAATGAAAATCGCATATTGTCACAAGTAGGCTTCAAATGAAGTTACTGTGAAAAGCCCCTAGTCGCCACATTCCGGCGCCTGTTCGGGGAGGGTGGTACGGGAATTGAACCATGCTGCTGGCCTGCCTTGGTCTGCTTTAAAAGCCAGCTCTTTAGCCCTGTGCTAAACCAGCAGATCCAGGTGTACAGGTCCACAGGTCACTGAAAGGGGCAACACAGGTGGAGAAGGTAGTCAAGAAGGCATACGGCATGCTTGCCTTCATTGGCCGGGGCATTGAGTATAAAAATTGGCAAGTTGCAGCTGTACAGAACCTTGGTTAAGCCACACTTGGAGTATAGTGTTCAATTCTGGTCGCCACACTACCAGAAGGATGTGGAGGCTTTAGAGAGGGTGCAGAAGAGATTTACCAGGATGTTGCCTGGTATGGAGGGCATTAGCTATGAGGAGCGGTTGAATAAACTCGGTTTGTTCTCACTGGAACGACAGAGGTTGAGGGGCGACCTGATAGAGGTCTACAAAATTATGAGGGGCATAGACAGGGTGGATAGTCAGAGACTTTTCCCCAGGGTAGAGGGGTCAGTTACTAGGGGGCATAGGTTTAAGGTGAGAGGGGCAAGGTTTAGAGTAGATGTACGAGGCAAGTTTTTTACGCAGAGGGTAGTGGGTGCCTGGAACTCGCTACCGGAGGAGGTGGTGGAAGCAGGGACGATAGTGACATTTAAGGGGCATCTTGGCAAATACATGAATAGGATGGGAATAGAGGGATACGGACCCAGGAAGTTTACCGTGGTTTACCAAGGAAGTGGAATCTCTTGTTAAGAGGAAGAAGAAGGCCTATGTGAAGATGAAGTGTGAAGTTTCGGTTGGGGCGATGGATAGTTACAAGTTAGCGAGGAAGGATCTAAAGAGAGAGCTAAGACGAGCAAGGAGGGGACATGAGAAGTATTTGGCAGGAAGGATCAAGGAAAACCCAAAAGCTTTCTATAGGTATGTCAGGAATAAGCGAATGACTAGGGAAAGAGTTGGACCAGTCAAGGACAGGGATGGGAAATTGTGTGTGGAGTCTGAAGAGATAGGCGAGATACTAAATGAATATTTTTCGTCAGTATTCACTCAGGAAAAAGATAATGTTGTGGAGGAGAATGCTGAGCCCCAGGCTAATAGAATAGATGGCATTGAGGTACGTAGGGAAGAGGTGTTGGCAATTCTGGACAGGCTGAAAATAGATAAGTCCCCGGGACCTGATGGGATTTATCCTAGGATTCTATGGGAGGCCAGGGAAGAGATTGCTGGACCTTTGGCTTTGATTTTTATGTCATCATTGGCTACAGGAATAGTGCCAGAGGACTGGAGGACAGCAAATGTGGTCCCTTTGTTCAAAAAGGGGAGCAGAGACAACCCCGGCAACTATAGACCGGTGAGCCTCACGTCTGTAGTGGGTAAAGTCTTGGAGGGGATTATAAGGGACAAGATTTATAATCATCTAGATAGGAATAATATGATCAGGGATAGTCAGCATGGCTTTGTGAAGGGTAGGTCATGCCTCACAAACCTTATTGAGTTCTTTGAGAAGGTGACTGAACAGGTAGACGAGGGTAGAGCAGTTGATGTGGTGTATATGGATTTCAGCAAAGCGTTTGATAAGGTTCCCCACGGTAGGCTATTGCAAAAAATACGGAGGCTGGGGATTGAGGGTGATTTAGAGATGTGGATCAGAAATTGGCTAGCTGAAAGAAGACAGAGGGTGGTGGTTGATGGGAAATGTTCAGAATGGAGTACAGTCACAAGTGGAGTACCACAAGGATCTGTTCTGGGGCCGTTGCTGTTTGTCATTTTTATCAATGACCTAGAGGAAGGCGCAGAAGGGTGGGTGAGTAAATTTGCAGACGATACTAAAGTCGGTGGTGTTGTCGATAGTGTGGAAGGATGTAGCAGGTTACAGAGGGATATAGATAAGCTGCAGAGCTGGGCTGAGAGGTGGCAAATGGAGTTTAATGTAGAGAAGTGTGAGGTGATTCACTTTGGAAGGAATAACAGGAATGCGGAATATTTGGCTAATGGTAAAGTTCTTGAAAGTGTGGATGAGCAGAGGGATCTAGGTGTCCATGTACATAGATCCCTGAAAGTTGCCACCCAGGTTGATAGGGTTGTGAAGAAGGCCTATGGAGTGTTGGCCTTTATTGGTAGAGGGATTGAGTTCCGGAGTCGGGAGGTCATGTTGCAGCTGTACAGAACTCTGGTACGGCCGCATTTGGAGTATTGCGTACAGTTCTGGTCACCGCATTATAGGAAGGACGTGGAGGCTTTGGAGCGGGTGCAGAGGAGATTTACCAGGATGTTGCCTGGTATGGAGGGAAAATCTTATGAGGAAAGGCTGACGGACTTGAGGTTGTTTTCGTTGGAGAGAAGAAGGTTAAGAGGAGACTTAATAGAGGCATACAAAATGATCAGGGGGTTGGATAGGGTGGACAGTGAGAGCCTTCTCCCGCGGATGGATATGGCTGGCACGAGGGGACATAACTTTAAACTGAGGGGTAATAGATATAGGACAGAGGTCAGAGGTAGGTTCTTTACGCAAAGAGTAGTGAGGCCGTGGAATGCCCTACCTGCTACAGTAGTGAACTCGCCAACATTGCGGGCATTTAAAAGTTTATTGGATAAACATATGGATGATAATGGCATAGTGTAGGTTAGATGGCTTTTGTTTCGGTGCAACATCGTGGGCCGAAGGGCCTGTACTGCGCTGTATCGTTCTATGTTCTATGTAAGTGTAGAAGATTGTAGTTTAGTCGGGCAGCATGGTCGGCACGGGCTTGGAAGGCCGAAGGGCCTGTTCCTGTGCTGTACTTTTCTTTGTTCTTTGTTAAATGAGAGGTTAACCCGAGGCTCTATCTGCCATTTCAGATCGATGTATCAGATTCCGTGGCACTGCATTTTTTAAAAAAGAGAGCGAGTGAGTTCTTTCCGCTGTCCTGGCCAATACTTATCACTCAATCAACTAGAACAAAGAACAATATAGCACAAAAATGGGCCCTTCGGCCCTCCAAGCCTGTACCAGTCACGCTAGCAACCTTGGCCAAAACCCTCAGCACTTCCTAGTGCCGTATCCCTCTATACCCGTCCTATCCATGTATTTGTCGAGATGCCTTTTGAACGCCGTTAATGTATCTGCTTCCACAACCTCCCCTGGCAACGCGTTCCAGGCACTCACCACGCTCTTGGTGGAGTAAGCTCGAGGAGCTGAGTGGTCCCCTCCAGCTCTAAACAGTACATTCATATCCAGCGCTTGACTGTGAAATCTTGCTGAGCATAACCTGGGTTTGTCTGCATGACAGGCAATAGGCCAGATTCTCCGTTGATGGAATTTACAGTGCAGAAGAAGGCCATTCGGCCCATCGAGTCTGCACCGGCCATTACAAAGAGCACCCTACTCAAGCGCACGTCTCTACCCTATCCCCGTAACCCCCACTTAACTTTTTTGGACACTGAGGGCAATTTATCATGGCCAATCCACCTAACCCACACATCTTTGGACTGTGGGAGGAAACCGGAGCCCCCGGAGGAAACCCACGCAGACACGGGGAGAACGTGCAGACTCCGCACAGACAGTGACCCAAGCCGGGAATTGAACCTGGGGCCCTGGAGCTGTGAAGCAACTGCGCTATCCACAATGCTACCGTGCTGCCCACACCGTGCTGTTGACAACAGGACAGGATTTGTGGAGTTCCAGGACAGCAAACCTCGCGCTGCGCCTGCACCAATTCACCAACCGTTAACGGGCCAGCACCAACGCCACCTGGAACTTATTCGATTCCAATCGTAAATGGGATTGTCACTCGAGAGGTTGACAAGCTGCAGCCGCATATTAGCCCCACACACAGTCAACATCTAAGTCAACAAGATGGCACTGGTTGCGCTGGAGCGCGCCCATCCCGTTGATGGTCGGCTGGGGCAGAGGGTACCTAGGAGGGTGGCCTGGGGCAGACACCTATACGACCTGTGGCACTAAGTTCACAGCGGGCAGTCAGCGGCGTGCCCGGCTGCGGCAATGTTGTTCCGTGCCCGTCCACCCCGACCCCACAGCCCACCTCCTGCCGCCCCCCCCCCCCCCACTACCCCCGCTCCGGCAGAAGCCCCCCCCCCCCCGGCCAATGGCACCACAGTCAGCAAACTATGGCGATGTTGGACACTCTCCATCCCCCTCATCATCAGCCATGACGCCTGTTTCACGATTTTTGAAAGTACAAGTGAACGTCACCGTTGAGATTTCCCCCCGGTGGAGGCGGAGAATCACGGAGACCCCGGAGAATACCGGCTCAGACCCGCTAATGATATACCAACGGCGTTCACTGTACGTGCGGAGTGGAACGCATTGGCACCTCCATCGAAGCACCAGAGAATGGTGATTTGGCGTGAACCTGGCGCCCGCCACGATTTCGGCGTCAAAAACGATTCTCCGCCCAATCGCCTTTCCTGATTTCGGTGCCGGCCGACGGAGAATCCCGCCCACAGCACATTCCGAAACAACGTCATAACACACCATAAATAAATAGAACATTTTGCTCTTTCGTATTTATCAATATTTGGATGCCGAGGCTTCTGCTTCGGCGTGAGAACAGCTGGTGAGTCAGTTTCAGCGGGAGCATTGCGGAAGTGGTTGCTGGGAGGTAAGTCTGTCCTTTAAAAGCACTTGTCTTTGCAGGGGCAGGCCAGTCGATTTCGGCGTGAGAACAGCTGGTGAGTCAGTTTCAGCGGGAGCATTGCGGAAGTGGCTGCTGGGAGGTAAGTCAACCTTTAAAAGCACTTGTCTTTGCAGGGGCAGGCCAGTCGATTTCGGCGGGAGAATCAGCTGGTGAGTCAGTTTCAGCGGGAGCATTGCGGAAGTGGCTGCTGGGAGGTGAGTCAACCTTTAAAAGCACTTGTCTTTGCAGGGGCAGGCCAGTCGATTTCGGCGGGAGAATCAGCTGGTGAGTCAGTTTCAGCGGGAGCATTGCGGAAGTGGTTGCTGGGAGGTAAGTCAACCTTTAAAAGCACTTGTCTTTGCAGGGGCAGGCCAGTCGATTTCGGCGTGAGAATCAGCTGGTGAGTCAGTTTCAGCGGGAGCATTGCGGAAGTGGCTGCTGGGAGGTAAGTCTGTCCTTTAAAAGCACTTGTCTTTGCAGGGGCAGGCCAGTCGATTTCGGCGTGAGAACAGCTGGTGAGTCAGTTTCAGCGGGAGCATTGCGGAAGTGGCTGCTGGGAGGTAAGTCAACCTTTAAAAGCACTTGTCTTTGCAGGGGCAGGCCAGTCGATTTCGGCGGGAGTGGAGCTGGCTTGTTAGTCAATTTCAGCAGGAGCTGAGAATTTTTCTTTTTTTTAAATTAGTTTTTTAGGCGGGAACAGGAAGTCGACCCGCGGACGTCTGGGAAGACCCTCACCAATAAATTCTGGTGGAGAGGAAACCCGAGACACTACACGTGTAGTGTCTCCCACCCGCCCTCCTCCTCTAACCTAATAATAAAACCCATTGGTCTGAGGTAAGTCCCATATTTTATTATATTATTATTTTTTATAAAAATTTAATTTAGTTGTTAGCCAGATCTTGGTAGAAAGTTAGAGGAATGGCAGGGAAGGGAGTGCAATGTTCCTCCTGCAGGATGTTTGAGGTGAGGGATGCAGTTAGTGTCCCTGCTGATTTTACCTGCAGGAAGTGCTGCCATCTCCAGCTCCTCCAAGACCGAGTTAGGGAACTGGAGCTGGAGTTGGAAGAACTTCGGATCATTCGGGAGGCAGAAGGGGTCATAGATAGCAGCTTCAGGGAATTAGTTACACCAAAGATTGGAGATAGGTGGGTAACTGTAAGAGGGACTGGGAAAAAGCAGTCAGTGCAGGGATCCCCTGCGGTCGTTCCCCTGAGAAACAAGTATAACGCTTTGGATACTTGTGGGGGGGACGACTTACCAGGGGTAAGCCATGGGGTACGGGCCTCTGGCACGGAGTCTGTCCCTGTTGCTCAGAAGGGAAGGGGGGAGAGGAGCAGAGCATTAGTAATTGGGGACTCTATAGTCAGGGGCACAGATAGGAGATTTTGTGAGAGCGTGAGAGACTCACGTTTGGTATGTTGCCTCCCAGGTGCAAGGGTACGCGATGTCTCGGATCGTGTTTTCCGGGTCCTTAGGGGGGAGGGGGAGCAGCCCCAAGTCGTGGTCCACATTGGCACTAACGACATAGGTAGGAAAGGGGACAAGGATGTCAGGCAGGCTTTCAGGGAGCTAGGATGGAAGCTCAGAACTAGAACAAACAGAGTTGTTATCTCTGGGTTGTTGCCCGTGCCACGTGATAGTGAGATGAGGAATAGGGAGAGAGAGCATTTAAACACGTGGCTACAGGGATGGTGCAGGCGGGAGGGATTCAGATTTCTGGATAACTGGGGCTCTTTCTGGGGAAGGTGGGACCTCTACAGACAGGATGGTCTACATCTGAACCTGAGGGGCACAAATATCCTGGGGGGGAGATTTTTTAGTGCTCTTTGGGGGGGGTTTAAACTAATGCAGCAGGGGCATGGGAACCTGGATTGTAGTTTTAGGGTAAGGGAGAATGAGAGTATAGAGGTCAGTAGCACAGATTTGACGTCGCAGGAGGGGGCCAGTGTTCAGGTAGGTGGTTTGAAGTGTGTCTACTTCAATGCCAGGAGTATACGAAACAAGGTAGGGGAACTGGCAGCATGGGTTGGTACCTGGGACTTCGATGTTGTGGCCATTTCGGAGACATGGATAGAGCAGGGACAGGAATGGATGTTGCAGGTTCCGGGGTTTAGGTGTTTTAGTAAGCTCAGAGAAGGAGGCAAAAGAGGGGAAGGTGTGGCGCTGCTAGTCAAGAGCAGTATTACGGTGGCGGAGAGGATGCTAGATGGGGACTCTTCTTCCGAGGTAGTATGGGCTGAAGTTAGAAACAGGAAAGGAGAGGTCACCCTGTTGGGAGTTTTTTACAGGCCTCCTAATAGTTCTAGGGATGTAGAGGAAAGGATGGCGAAGATGATTCTGGATATGAGCGAAAGTAACAGGGTAGTTATTATGGGAGACTTTAACTTTCCAAATATTGACTGGAAAAGATATAGTTCGCGTACAATAGATGGGTCGTTTTTTGTACAGTGTGTGCAGGAGGGTTTCCTGAAACAATATGTTGACAGGCCAACAAGAGGCGAGGCCACGTTGGATTTGGTTTTGGGTAATGAACCAGGCCAGGTGTTGGATTTGGAGGTAGGAGAGCACTTTGGGGACAGTGACCACAATTCGGTGACGTTTACGTTAATGATGGAAAGGGATAAGTATACACCGTAGGGCAAGAGTTATAGCTGGGGGAAGGGTAATTATGATGCCATTAGACGTTACTTGGGGGGGATAAGGTGGAGAAGTAGGCTGCAAGTGTTGGGCACACTGGATAAGTGGGGTTTGTTCAAGGATCAGCTACTGCGTGTTCTTGATAAGTATGTACCGGTCAGACAGGGAGGAAGGCGTCGAGCGAGGGAACCGTGGTTTACCAAGGAAGTGGAATCTCTTGTTAAGAGGAAGAAGGAGGCCTATGTGAAGATGAAGTGTGAAGTTTCGGTTGGGGCGATGGATAGTTACAAGGTAGCGAGGAAGGACCTAAACAGAGAGCTAAGACGAGCAAGGAGGGGACATGAGAAGTATTTGGCAGGAAGGATCAAGGGAAACCCAAAAGCTTTCTACAGGTATGTCAGGAATAAGCGAATGACTAGTTAAAGAGTAGGACCAGTCAAGGACAGGGATGGGAAATTGTGTGTGGAGTCTGAAGAGATAGGCGAGATACTAAATGAATATTTTTCGTCAGTATTCACTCAGGAAAAAGATAATGTTGTGGAGGAGAATGCTGAGCCCCAGGCTAATAGAATAGATGGCATTGAGGTACGTAGGGAAGAGGTGTTGGCAATTCTGGACAGGCTGAAAATAGATAAGTCCCCGGGACCTGATGGGATTTATCCTAGGATTCTCTGGGAGGCCAGGGAAGAGATTGCTGGACCTTTGGCTTTGATTTTTATGTCATCATTGGCTACAGGAATAGTGCCAGAGGACTGGAGGACAGCAAATGTGGTCCCTTTGTTCAAAAAGGGGAGCAGAGACAACCCCGGCAACTATAGACCAGTGAGCCTCACGTCTGTAGTGGGTAAAGTCTTGGAGGGGATTATAAGAGACAAGATTTATAATCATTTAGATAGGAATAATATGATCATGGATAGTCAGCATGGCTTTGTGAAGGGTAGGTCATGCCTCACAAACCTTATTGAGTTCTTTGAGAAGGTGCCTGAGCAGGTCGACGAGGGTAGAGCAGTTGATGTGGTGTATATGGATTTCAGCAAAGCGTTTGATAAGGTTCCCCATGGTAGGCTATTGCAAAAAATACGGAGGCTGGGGATTGAGGGTGATTTAGAGATGTGGATCAGAAATTGGCTAGCTGAAAGAAGACAGAGGGTGGTGGTTGATGGGAAATGTTCAGAATGGAGTACAGTCACAAGTGGAGTACCACAAGGATCTGTTCTGGGGCCGTTACTGTTTGTCATTTTTATCAATGACCTAGAGGAAGGCGCAGAAGGGTGGGTGAGTAAATTTGCAGACGATACTAAAGTCGGTGGTGTTGTCGATAGTGTGGGAGGATGTAGCACGTTACAGAGGGATATAGATAAGCTGCAGAGCTGGGCTGAGAGGTGGCAAATGGAGTTTAATGTAGAGAAGTGTGAGGTGATTCACTTTGGAAGGAATAACAGGAATGCGGAATATTTGGCTAATGGTAAAGTTCTTGAAAGTGTGGATGAGCAGAGGGATCTAGGTGTCCATGTACATAGATCCCTGAAAGTTGCCACCCAGGTTGAGAGGGTTGTGAAGAAGGCCTATGGAGTGTTGGCCTTTATTGGTAGAGGGATTGAGTTCCGGAGTCGGGAGGTCATGTTGCAGCTGTACAGAACTCTGGTACGGCCGCATTTGGAGTATTGCGTACAGTTCTGGTCACCGCATTATAGGAAGGACGTGGAGGCTTTGGAGCGGGTGCAGAGGAGATTTACCAGGATGTTGCCTGGTATGGAGGGAAAATCTTATGAGGAAAGGCTGATGGACTTGAGGTTGTTTTCGTTGGAGAGAAGAAGGTTAAGAGGAGACTTAATAGAGGCATACAAAATGATCAGGGGGTTGGATAGGGTGGACAGTGAGAGCCTTCTCCCGCGGATGGATATGGCTGGCACGAGGGGACATAACTTTAAACTGAGGGGTAATAGATATAGGACAGAGGTCAGAGGTAGGTTCTTTACGCAAAGAGTAGTGAGGCCGTGGAATGCCCTACCTGCTACAGTAGTGAACTCGCCAACATTGAGGGCATTTAAAAGTTTATTGGATAAACATATGGATGATAATGGTATAGTGTAGGTTAGATGGCTTTTGTTTCGGTGCAACATCGTGGGCCGAAGGGCCTGTACTGCGCTGTATTGTTCTATGTTCTATGTTCTATGTTCTATTTATTTAAAATTTAAAAAAAGATATTCTCCATTTATAATAACAGAAAATGCTCGAAATACTCAAAACGCCTGGCAACATCTGCGGGTAGAGAAACAGAGGTCACGGGTGAAATTTTCCCCAAATCTGGTGGATCGTCAGGGTCAGACTGGAAACCGGCGTGTCTATCCCCAGGCGCACAGCCGAGTTTTCACGCCAGAGTTTTTGGCATTCTTTGCACAGGGAATCTGGGGGCGTGGTTTTCACCAAAACTCTGGAGGGGCGGGACCTGATAGAGTCGGCAAGATCGGCCCCATCGAGGTCGGGGCGGCATCATTAACGGGCACCCCGATTTATACTGAAAATAAACTCCCCCCGACGGACACGGAGGACCCCCCCCCAACCACCATAAACATCAGGACGACCCACCCCACCACACAAGTATTGGGGCATTCCTGCGCCCCCCCCAACACACATGTTATGCCCCTTGCTCCAACCGCAATTGGGCCCGGCACTCCCTTCACAGGCATCAGCCCCCCCCCCCAACACTCATAAGGGGACCCCCCCCCCCACTTCCTCAATGGGGCTTGCTCCTGGCACGGCCAGTCTGGCATTGCCAGAATCGCACTGGCATGTTGACGTTGGGCAGTGCCAGGCTGCCAGGAGGGTATATTCCACATCACCTGGGGGCCGTACCTGCCCCTGCACCCCCGGCTTGGTCATCACAACTGGTTTGTTCTCACTGGAACGAAGGAGGTTGAGGGGCGACCTGATAGAGGTCTACAAAATTATGAGGGGCATAGACAGAGGGGATAGTCAGAGGCTTTTCCCCAGGGTAGAGGGGACAATTACTAGGGGGCATAGGTTTAAGGTGAGAGGGGCAAGGTTTAGAGTAGATGTACGAGGCAAGTTTTTTACGCAGAGGGTAGTGGGTGCCTGGAACTCACTACCGGAGGAGGTGGTGGAAGCAGGGACGATAGGGACATTTAAGGGGCATCTTGACAAATACATGAATAGGATGGGAATAGAAGGATACGGACCCAGGAAGTGTAGAAGATTGTAGTTTAGTCGGGCAGCATGGTCGGCACGGGCTTGGAGGGCCGAAGGGCCTGTTCCTGTGCTGTACATTTCTTTGTTCTTTGTTCTTTGTTTGTTTGCGTTTTTGAAAGCCAGCAGTGTGACATCAGGGCGGCTGGGTGGGATAATGTGGTGAGGGCGGATGTAGTGGCGCTAAACCCTATAATACATACAAGCTTATTATAAAATATGCAAATACGGCTTGTGCCCTTCCTGGGCTTGAACCTGATCATGTGACCCGAGAGGGGTGGGGAAGATTGCAAACTGAAATCTTATCGGCCCAAATCCGTTTTGGGCCTCTCACCTGATTTAACGGCCCTTACGGGATTCGTACTGCTGACCAGCACGGCTGCTAGATTGCGGCCTCCTTGTCAGGCCGAGGACCTTCCTTCACAACCGGAAAATCGGAGAGCGGTGGAAGCAACCAAACAGCGATTTCCATGAAAATATTTAACGCTTTCAACATCGGCCAGGTTTGGCTTTTGCTCCAGTGAGTATAAAAGTGAGTTTGCTCTAGTTGAGTATAAAAATTGGCAAGTCATGTTGCAGCTGTATAGAACCTTAGTTAGGCCACACTTGGAGTATCGTGTTCAATTCTGGTCGCCACACTACCAGAAGGATGTGGAGGCTTTAGAGAGGGTGCAGAAGAGATTTGCCAGAATGTTGCCTGGTATGGAGGGCATTAGCTATGAGGAGCGGTTGAATAAACTCTGTTTGTTCTCACTGGAACGACGGAGGTTGAGGGGCGACCTGATAGAGGTCTACAAAATTATGAGGGGCATAGACAGAGCGGATAGTCAGAGGCTTTTCCCCAGGGTAGAGGGGTCAATTACTGGGGGGCATAGGTTTAAGGTGCGAGGGGCAAGGTTTAGAGTAGATGTACGAGGCAAGTTTTTTACACAGAGGGTAGTGGGTGCCTGGAACTCGCTACCGGAGGAGGTGGTGGAAGCAGGGACGATAGTGACATTTAAGGGGCATCTTGACAAATACATGACTAGGATGGGAATAGAGGGACCCAGGAAGTGTAGAAGATTTTAGTTTAGACGGGCATCATGGTCGGCACAGGCTTGGAGGGCCGAAGGGCCTGTTCCTGTGCTGTACATTTCTTTGTTCTTTGTTTAAATTAGCAAACTGCCCAAGTGGTCTGAGTGATCACTTTTTCAAGCTGGTTTCATACCACATTGGATCTCAGCTTCTTTGCTGTGTCAAAGTCTGCCATTCCAGCTCCATGCTCCTCTGCTCCCTCTGAGTGCTGATTGCACTCTGACTGTATGTGTGACTGTAAAGCAAAAACAGCTTCGCCCCTGAACTGTTCCCAGAGGCTTCGCCACTGTATCTGAATAATATGGATCAGAAAACAACCCCCAGAAAGGTGAAGTCATTCAAAATTCTGCTGTCTGTGTCCTAACTCACCCCGAGTCCTGCTTCCCTTTCCCCCCCCCTGTGCTTGCTGGCTCCGGGTCAAACAACACCTCAATTTTTAAGTTCTCCTAGTTCTCAAAGCCCTCGGTGCTCTCACTCCTCCCCATCGCTGCAATCTCCTTCAGCCCAACAAGCCTCCAAGATAGCGGCACTCCCCCAAATACAGCCTCTTGAACATGGCGGCCATGTCTTCAGCTGCCTTGGTCCTTAGGTCTGGAATTCCCTGCCGAAACCTCTCGGCCTTTCTCACTCACCTTTGACCACCTGGCCAAATATCTCCATCTGTGTCTCATAGAGGTAAGAGAATCCCAACAGTGCACAAGGAGGCCACTTGACCCATATGGTGTGTGCACTGACCCTCCAAACGTGCATCCTGCCCAGGCCCATGCCCCTGCCCTATCCCTGTAACCCCTAACATTTTGGACACTAAGGGCAATTTAGCACGGCCAATCCACCTCACCTGCCCATCTTGGACTGTGGGAGGAAACCGGAGCACCCGGTGGAAACCCACGCACACACGGGCGAAGGTGCAGACCCCACGCAGACAGTGACCCGATGTTGGAATTAATCCCGGGTCCCTGGAGCTGTGAGGCAGCAGTGCTAACCACTGTGCCACTGTAACGCACTGAGTGTTGTAGTTTCACGTCTCACCATGTGCTATGTTAATAAATGTCAGCCAGGTGTCAGCAGAAACATCATCTTTGGCCTCAGGAAGGGAAAAAACAATCAGCTTCTGCTTCACTATCCTCTAACCCTAGCTGCAAATCACAATGAACATGCAGGCGCATGAATTAGGAGAAGGAGCCGGCCATTCGGCCCCTCGAGCCTGCCCTATCATTCAATAAGATCGTGGCCGACCTGTTTGCGTTTTGAATTCCACATTCCCATCTACCCCTGATAACCTTTGATCCCGTTCCCGTTCCTAACGAGAATCTATTTACCGCCACCTTCAAAATATTCAGTGACCCCGGCCTCCACCGCCAAACTTGCGCAATCTTCCGAGAGAAAGCTTTCTGCGCATCTGTGTCCTGAAAGGGCGACCCCTAATTTTCAAACTGTGCCCTCTAATTCTAGACTCACTCACAAGAGGAAACATCCTTTCCAAGTCCACCTTGTCAAACCATTCAGGATCTTATAAACCTCAATCAAATCATCCCTCACTAATCTAAATTCCGCTGGGAACAAGCCCAGTCTGTCTAAGCTTTCCTCATAAGGCACCCCTAGTGCTCACTCCAGGTATCAATCTGGCGAAGCTCCTCCGGACCACCTCCAGCACAGTGAGGTGCCACCTGGACCTCAGTAGTTGCCCTCTTGTCTCTGAGTCAGAAAGTTGTGGGTTCAAGACCCACACCAAAGACCTGAGCACAAATCCCAGACTGGCTCTCCTTGCGCAGCATTGGGGGAATGTCGGAGGTTCCCGTTCCTTAATGGCACCCTTCGCTGCCATGCCAGGTGGATGTACAAGATCGCAAGGCACTATTGCAAGAAAGACGTGCATTTATGTAGCGCCACTCACAACCTTGGGTCACCTCAAAGCACTCGGAGAAACACGCGGCTGTCATGATATGCACTCATGCACATAATGAGATACAGACAGGCAGCGACAGACACCCAGTACAGCCAATCAACACACAGGACAGAACACAACCAATCACCTGGCAGAACACTAGAGGGTGGTCTCCCACTATAAAACACATGAGGCATCAACACTCCGCCTCTTTCCACTGGTGACAACTGTAGTGACAGTCAGGGTGTATATATCAGTTAGCACCTTTTACTTGTGGCTCAGAGTTAGTCTGGTCTAGTTAGTCATAGTAAGTTATAGTTAGATTAGAACAAAGAACAAAGAAATGTACAGCACAGGAACAGGCCCTTCGGCCCTCCAAGCCCGTGCTGCCCGACTAAACTACAATCTTCTACACTTCCTGGGTCCGTATCCCTCTATTCCCATCCTATTCATGTATTTGTCAAGATGCCCCTTAAATGTCACTATCGTCCCTGCTTCCACCACCTCCTCCGGCAGCGAGTTCCAGGCACCCACTACCCTCTGTGTAAAAAACTTGCCTCGTACATCTACTCTAAACCTTGCCCCTCTCACCTTAAACCTATGCCCCCTAGTAATTGACCCCTCTACCCTGGGGAAAAGCCTCTGACTATCCACTCTGTCTATGCCCCTCATAATTTTGTAGACCTCTATCAGGTCGCCCCTCAACCTCCTTCGTTCCAGTGAGAACAAACCGAGTTTATTCAACCGCTCCTCATAGCTAATGCCCTCCATACCAGGCAACATTCTGGCAAATCTCTTCTGCACCCTCTCTAAAGCCTCCACATCCTTCTGGTAGTGTGGCGACCAGAATTGAACACGATACTCCAAGTGTGGCCTAATTAAGGTTCTATACAGCTGCAACATGACTTGCCAATTCTTATACTCAATGCCCCGGCCAATGAAGGCAAGCATTAGTAGAGTGTCAAACCCACAGCGAACTGTGTGCACTGCTTAACAAGTTCAATAAAGTGTATTGAACTAACATCAAAGTTTGGAGTCTACTTTCAAGTACAACTGCATCCAGTTGCAGCCCGTGTTACTCCAGGGTGATTAACACGACAGTGGCTAGCGGACCGGAGAATCCTGCCACTAGTCACTGTTGGAATGTCGTAAACGTGGCATTCAATATCTGCACAGCAAGCTCCCGCAAACAGCAGCAATAATGTTTTTAAATGATGTTGGCTGAGAAATAAATACTGTCTGTAAGGGTGGGATCGTGAACGTGAGGGCACGGATTTAACGTAAATGGTAAAAGAAGCAAAAACGACCGGAGGCAAAACATTTTCACACACCGAGTTTGCGGGGGGGGTCTGGCATTTACTGTCTGAGAGTGTGGTGGAGGCGGGTCCAATCGAGGCATTCAAGAGGGTGTCTGAAAACAAAGAATGTGCAGGGTTAGAGGGAGAAGACAAGGGTGTGGAATTGGGGGAATTATGGGGAGACAGTGGTGTAGTGGCATTGTCAAGTCAGGGTATCCGGAGACCCGGGGTAACGATGACATTTGAATTCCATTAAACATCTGGGATTGAATGTCTAACGATGACCATGAAACCATTATCAATTGTCGTAAAAACCCATCTGGTTCACTAATGTCCTTTGGGGAAGGAAATCTGCCGTCCTTACCTGGTCTGGTCTACATGTGACTCCAGGCCCCCAGAAATGAGGTTGACTCCCAACTTGTCCCTTCAAGGGCAATTAGGGATGGGCAATAAAAGCTGGCTCAGCCTCGACGCACATGTCGCATGAACGAATAAAGAAATTACTCATTCGGAGAGCCAGTACAAACACAGTGGGCAGAATGGCCTCATTCTGCACTGTAACAGTTCTGTGATTCTGGCCAGGGTGCTGGGGACGAGTTGCCCAGAATTTTCCCCAAAGTACCAGTGAATCTTTTACATCCAGAGCGGGGGCCTTGGATTAATACTTAATTCAAAAGGGAGCAGTGGGAGCATCGGTCTGGGCCCCAATCTGTGATAATCACCGGTTTGCCCCGGGGAGTATGGATGGGGGGCTCTGGTTATGGCGGAGAGCGGGGATTGAGAGGATGGGGGATATGTTCATAGAGGGGAGCTTTCCGAGTATGAGGGCGCTGGAGGAGAAGTTTGGGTTGGCGAGGGGAAACTAATTCAGGTATCTGCAGGTACGGGACTTCCTACGTAAACAGGTGTCAACCTTCCCGCTCCTACCGCTAAGGAGGATTCAGGACAGGGTAGTTTCCAGAGGGTGGGTAGGAGAAGGGAGCGTCTCGGGCATTTAGAATGAGCTTATGGGGTCGGAGGAGACTCAGACCAAGGAGCTGAAGCGCAAGTGGGAGGAGGAGCTGGGAGGAGAGATAGAGGATGGTCAACGCGTCCACAACATGTGCCAGGCTCAGCCTGATACAATTCAAGGTTGTTCACCGGGCTCACATGACAGTGGCCCGGATGAGCAGATTCTTTGGGGTGGAGGACAGGTGTCCAAAATGTGCGGGAGGACCAGCGAACCATGTCCACATGTTCTGGGCATGTCCGAAGCTTAGGTGATTCTGGCAGGGGTTTGCGGACATCATGTCCACGGTGTTAAAAACAAGGATGGCACTGAGTCCAGAGGTGGCGATTTTCAGAGTGTCGGAAGATCCGGGAATCCAGGAGGAGAAAGAGGCAGACGTTCTGGCCTTTGCTTCCCTGGTAGCCCGGAGACGGATACTATTAGCTTGGAGGGACTCAAAGCCCCCGAAGTCGGAGACCTGGCTATCGGACATGGCCAGCTTTCTCTGTTTGAGGAAAATCAAGTTCACCTTGAGAGGGTCACTGTTAGGGTTCACCCGGAGACGGCAACCGTTCGTCGACTTCTTCGCGGAAAATTAATCGTCAGCAGACGCGGGGGGGGGAGTAGTTTAGGTTAGAGTAGGGGGTCAATAAGGGTGGGACGTGTACGAAAGGTAAATGGCTTTTGCACTATGTTTATGGTTTCATGTATATTGTTTATTTTGTTGTTGTTACTATACCAAAAATACCTCAATAAAATGTTTATAAAAAAAAAGGTAGTACTCCTGATAAGAGTGCTGCACTCTCTCAGTACTGCACCAAAGCAGCAGCCCAGAATACGGTGCTCGGGCCTATGAAGGGAGGCTTGAGCCTGTGGTATTATGGTTCAGAAAAAAGACGGCTTTTTTAAAAGTATTCGTTAATGGGATGCGAGTGTCGCCGGCTAGACTAGAATTTATTGCCCATCCCCAATGGCCCTTGAGGAGTTTGTGGTGACACTTGTCGATGGTCCACACGTCTGCCAATGAGCGTTGGTGGTGGAGGGAGTGAAAGTTGAGGGTGGTGGATGGGGTTTCAATCAAGCCTTCGTCTTGGATGGTGTCGAGCTTCTTGAGCGTTGTTGGAGCTGTGCTCACCCAGGCGAGTGGCGGATCTTCCACCACACTCCTGACTTGTAGATGGTGGACAAGCTTTGGGGAGTCACGTGGTGAGTTACCCGCCGCGGGATTTCTAATCTCTGACCTGCTCTAGTAGCCGCAGCATTTATGTGGCTCGTCCAATTCAGCTTCTGATCAATGGTGATCCCCAATGGGGAAACCCAGTGACAGTAATACCACTGAATGTTATGGGGAGATTGTTGTGTATTATTTGTTTAGCCTGGCTTGCCATACTTTGCATGTGGGATGACAGGATCCATGTTTTCTCATTAGTTCGACTGCGACAGCAAGAGAGTACACTTGCAATGTTTTTTTTCCTATAAATTTAGAACAGCCAATTATTTTTCTTTTCCAATTAAGGGGCAATTTAGCGCGGCCAATCCACCTAAGCAGCACATCTTTGGGTTGTGGGGGCGAAACCCAGGCAGACACTGGGAGAATGTGCAAACTCCACACGGACAGTGACCCAGGGCCGGGATCGAACCTGGGACCTCAGCGACGCAGTCCCAGTGCTAACCACTGCACCACATGCCGCCCTGCAATTGCAATGTTTTAAAAAATATTATTTTTATTCTCCTTTTTCACATTTTCTCCCAAATTTACACCCACCAACATTAAACTATAATCAGTAACAAATACGTCAATCGCCATATCAATAACAACGATCCCATCCTCCCACCAAACCCCAAACATTAGCCTGCATGTTCACACAAACAAATGACAAAAAGGAATTAGGGATCACCCATAGTCACCATTAAAACACACAGCCCCCTCCCCCCAACCTCCCCCCCCCCAACTAATGTTCGATGTTATCCAGTTCCTGAAAGTGAAATGTGAACAAAGCCCATGAATTGTAGAACCCCTCCGTCCCTCCCCTCAGATCAAACTGAACCTTCTCCTCAGGTCAAACTGAACCTTCTCAAGAGTCAGGAATTCCAACAGGTCCCCCCACCACGCCAGGGCACTGGGTGGAGAGGCTGCTCTCCATCCCAACAGGATCCGCCTTCGGGCGATCAACGAGGCGAAGGCTATGATATCTGCCTCCGCATCTGTTTCCAACCCTGGCTGGTCCGACACCCCGAATATGGCCTCCCGAGGGCCCGGGTCCAGTTTCACGTGCACCACTTTAGAAATTACCCTAAAAACCTCCTTCCAGTAATCCTCTAGCTTTGGACAGGACCAAAACATGTGAACGTGATTAGCGGGGCCTCCCCCGCAATGTTCACACACATCCTCTACACCTTCAAAGAATCGGCTCATCCTCCCCCTCGTGAGGTGTGCTCTGTATACCACCTTCAGCTGTATCAGCCCCAACCTCACGCATGAGGTGGAGGCATTCACTCTCCAGATCACCTCACACCAGACCCCCTCCTCTATAACCTCTCCCAACTCTTCCTCCCACTTTACTTTGATCCCTTCCAGTGATGCCTTCTCCTCTTCCAAAATAGCTCCGTAAACCGCTGACACTAACCCCTTCTCCAGTCCCCCTGTCGTCAGCACCTCCTCCAGCAATGTGGAGGCCAGCTCCTCTGGGAAGCTCTGTATCTCCTTTCTGGCAAAATCTCGAACCTGCATGTATCTAAACATTTCCTCCTGCTCCAGCCCATACTTTGTTTCTAGCTCCTTCAATCCTGCAAACCGACCCCTAAGAAACAAATCTTTTAGTGTCTTCATCATAGAATTTACAGTGCAGAAGGAGGCCATTCGGCCCATCGAGTCTGCACCGGCTCTTGGAAAGAGCACCCTACCCAAGGTCCACATCTCCACCCTACCCCCATAACCCAGTAACCCCACCCAACACAAAGGGCAATTTTGGACACTAAGGGCAATTTATCACGGCCAATCCACCTAACCTGTACATCTTTGGACTGTGGGAGGAAACCGGAGCACCCGGAGGAAACCCACGCACACACGGGGAGGATGTGCAGACTCCGCACAGACAGTGAGCCAAGCCGGAATCGAACCTGGGACCCTGGAGCTGTGAAGCAATTGTGCTAACCACAGTGCTACCGTGCTGCCCCATCTCCTTGCATTTCTGAAAATTTCCATCCCACTTCCCTGGCTCAAATCTGTGGTTCCCCCGAATCGGCATTTCCCTTGACCCTGCCCCCAACCCGAAGTGTTGGCAAAACTGCCTCCAAATTGTCAATGAAGCTATTATTACCGGACTCCCTGAGTATTTCCCCGGGGCCATCGGGAGCGACGCCTGCAGTTGCAATGTTTTTTTGTTAAATAATTTTTATTAAAGGTTTTCATAAAATATCAATAACAAAATGAGAAAGAAAAAAGAACCCAACAGGGTTAAGGACAAAACACAATCTAAAAAAGCAACCCCCCAAACCCCTCCCCCCCGTACCTAAATAATAAATTAACATTAACACCCCGACTTAAGACAACAGGTGTATACACACCCTCAGACCCTTCCAGTGTAAATAACATAAACAAAAATAAAGTAAACCCCCCCCCCCCGCCCCCCGAGCTGCTGCTGCCATTGACCAATGTCTATCGTTCTGCCAGAAAGCCTAAGAACGGTTGCCACCGCCTAAAGAACCCTTGTACTGACCCTCTCAAGGCGAATTTCACCCTCTCCAATTTAATAAACCCCGCCATATCGCTGATCCAGGATTCCACGCTTGGGGGCCTCGTATCTTTCCACTGAAGGAGAATCCTTCGCCGGGCTACCAGGGACGCAAAGGCCAGAATTCCGGCCTCTTTCGCCTCCTGCACTCCCGGCTCCTCTGCCACCCCAAATATTGCGAGCCCCCAGCCCGGTTTGACCCTGGATCCTATCACCCTCGACACCGTCCTCGCTACACCCTTCCAAAATTCCTCCAGCGCTGGGCATGCCCAGAACATATGGGTGTGATTTGCTGGGCTCCCTGAGCACCTAACACACCTGTCCTCACCCCCAAAGAACCGGCTCATCCTTGTCCCGGTCATGTGTGCCCTGTGCAGCACCTTAAACTGTATGAGGCTGAGCCTCGCGCATGAAGAGGAAGAATTCACCCTTCCTAGGGCATCTGCCCACGTCCCCTCTTCGATCTCCTCTCCCAACTTCTCCTCCCACTTACCTTTCAACTCCACCACCGAGGCCTCCTCCTCCCCCTGCATCACCTGGTAAGTTTCCGAGATCTTCCCCACTCCCACCCACCCCCCCGAGAGCATCCTGTCCTGTACTGTGTGTGGAAGCAGCCGCAGGAATTCCACCACCTGCCGCCTGGCAAACGCCCTTACCTGTAAGTACCTGAAGGTGTTCCCCGGGGGGGGAGCCCGTACTTCTCCTCCAGCTCACCCAAGCTCGCAAACTTCCCGTCCACAAACAGGTCCCCCAACCTTCGTATCCCTGCCCTGTGCCACCCCGAAAACCCTCCACCTGTTCTTCCTGGGGCGAACCGGTGGTTCCCCCGTAATGGGGTCCACACCGAGGCCTTAACTTCCCCCCTATGCCGCCTCCACTGCCCCCAAATTTTGAGGGCCGCCACCACCACCGGGCTCATGGTATACCTCCTTGGAGGGAGCGGCAGCGGCGCCGTTGCCAGCGCCCCCAGCCTCGTACCCTCACAGGACGCTGTCTCCAGCCTCTTCCATGCAGCCCCCCCATCACCCACTTGCGCACCATTGTCGCATTGGCGGCCCAGTAGTACCCACAGAGGTTGGGCAGCACCTGGCCCCCCCTATCTCTACTCCACTCCAGGAACACCCTTCTCACCCTCGGAGTCCCTCGCGCCCACACAAACCCCATTATACTCCTGTTAACCCGCCTGAAAAAAGCCTTCGGGATAAACACGGGGAGGCACTGGAACAGGAACAAAAACCTTGGGAGCACTGTCATTTTGATTGACTGCACCCTACCCGCCAAGGACAGCGGCAACGCGTCCCACCTCTTGAACTCCTCCTCCATTTTCTCTACCAGCCTTGTAAAGTTAAGCCTATGCAGGGCCCCCAAGCTCCTGGCCACCTGGACCCTCAAATATCTGAAGCTCCTCTCCGCCCTTTTTAGTGGGAGCTCGCCAATCCCCCTCTCCTGGTCCCCTAGCTGAACTACGAACAGCTCACTCTTCCCCATATTGAGCTTGTACCCCGAAAAGTCCCCGAATTCCCTCAGGATCCTCATTACCTCTGGCGTTCCTCCCACCGGGTCCGCCACATACAGCAGCAGGTCGTCCGCATAAAGCGACACCCTATGCTCCTCCCCACCCCGCACCAACCCCCTCCAGTTCCTCGACTCTCTCAGTGCCATAGCCAGGGGTTCAAACGCCAGTGCGAAGAGCAGGGGGGACAGGGGACACCCCTGTCTCGTCCCTCGGTGCAACCGAAAGTACTCGGACCGCCTCCTATTTGTGGCCACACTCGCCATCGGGACCTCGTACAACAGCCTAACCCAACTGACAAACCCCTCCCCAAAGCTGAACCTCTTCAGCACCTCCCACAGGTACCCTTACTCCACCCTATCGAAGGCTTTCTCAGCGTCCATCGCCACCACTATCTCCGCCTCCCCCTCCCTCGCCGGCATCATGATAACGTTCAAAAGCCTCCGCACATTCGCGTTCAACTGTCTCCCCTTCACAAACCCCGTCTGGTCTTCATGGATGATCTGCGGCACACAATCCTCAATCCTCGTGGCTAAGACCTTCGCCAGCACCTTGGCATCTACATTTAGCAAGGAAATCGGTCTGTAAGACCCACATTGCAGGTGATCCTTGTCCCGCTTCAGGATCAAGGAGATCAGTGACCGGGACATCGTCGGGGGTAAAGCCCCCCCCTCCCTTGCCTCACTGAAGGTTCTAACTAACAGCGGGCCCAACAGGTCCATATATTTTTTATAGAACTCGACCGGGAAACCGTCCGGCCCCAGTGTGCAGTTGCAATGTTGATCACCTCCTGTGCTACTTGTGTCCTGACAGATCTTGAAATCGACTCGGACCAAAAAACACAGCAAAGTGGCGACGAGGATAACAAATCTCTGCGTGATGACCACGCCAAGAGTGAAACTAAAGTACGGAAACTTTAATTTCCACCTGAACCACATACTGGAGAAAGGTTGGGAGCTAGATTCAGGCACCTGCGGAGTTGGAGCAACAGGAAACCTGTGGTGCTGTTACTATAAGTTAAAAACCCAATGTGCAAAGAAAATCCAGAAGAATGTCTGCAGTAATTTGGAAAAATAAACGAGAAGTGTTCAAACATTGTTTTAAAAAAAAACCGCAGCCCTGACCACAAGTCTCCCCCAAAAAGCACGGGAAAAACACAGAGACACGATCCCGTCAGCTGCACAGACAGCGGAGTGAGAATGCAAACGGCAATAGTCTTAATGCAGCAACACAGCAACTGACAAAGAAGAGGAATGAAAGGCTGAAATTGGTCACACTGACCGGACGGCTGGGGAGTCTTTCTGAGACTTTTGAACAGTGCAGCTCCTGTGCTGAACGCTTTGAATTTTTCCGTCCTTGCAAATGGAATTTGAAATGATACAACGGTGGCAATTTTCTTAAATGTGAAGGGAACTCAAACAGCAAAGAACAATGAACAATACAGACGAGGAACAGGCCCTTCGGCCCTCCAAGCCTGTACCGGTCATGATACCACCCTTGGCCAAAACCCTCAGCACTTCCTTGGGCCGTATCCCTCTATACCCATCCTATCCATGCGTTTGTCAAGATGCCGTTAATGTATCTGCTTCCACAACCTCCCCTGGCAACGCCTTCCAGGCATTCACCACCCTCTGGGTAAAAAAACCTGCCTCGCACATCTCCTCTAAACTTTGCCCCACGGACCTTAAACCTATGCCCCCTGGTGACTGACCCCTCCATCCTGGGAAAGAGTGCCTGCCCATCCACTCTACCCAAGACCCTCATAATCTTGTAGACCTCTATCAGGTCACCCCTCAACCTCCGTCTTTCCAATGAAAGCAGTCCGAGTCCATTCAGCCTCTCCACATAGCTAACACCGTCCAGACCAGGCAACATTCTGGTAAACCTCCTCTGCACCCTCTCCAAAGCCTCCATATCCTTCTGGTAGTGTGGTGACCAGAATGGTGCGCAATATTCCAAGTGCGGCCTTACCAAGATTCTATACAACTGCAGCATGACTTGCCAGTTTTCATACTCAATGCCCGTCCAATGAAAGCAAGCATACTATATGCCTTTTTGACTGCCTTGTCCACTTGTGTTGCCACTTCCAAAGATCTGTGGACCTGCACGCCCAGATCTCTCTCACTTTTTATATTCCTAAGAGTTTTGCCATTTATGATATATTTCCCCTCTCTGTTAGACATACCAAATGCATTACCTCACATTTGTCTGGATTAAACTCCATTTGCCATTTCTCTGCCCACCTCTCCAACCTATCTATGTCCTGCTGTATCCTCTGACAATCCTCAACACTATCTGCCACTCCACCAATCTCGGTGTCAACCGCAAACTTACTAATCAGACCAGCTACATTTTCCTCCAAATCGTTTATGTACACCACAAACAACAGAGGCCCCAGCACAGATCCCTGCGGAACACCACTAGTCACAACCTTCCATTCAGAAAAACACCCTTCTACTGTTACCCTCTGCCTCCTGTGACCGAGCCAGTTCTGTATCCATCTTACCACCTCTCCTCTGATCCCGTGTGACTTCACCTTTTGTACCAGTCTACCATGAGGCACCTTGTTAAGCCTTTGGCTTATTAAGAAGTTTGGTGCAACCTGGGAAACATTTTTTTTTAATTTTAAGATTAAATTTAGAGTACCCAATTATTTTTGTTTTCCAATTAAGGGGCAGTTTAGCGTGGCCAACCCACTTAACCTGCACATCTTTGGGTTGTGGGGGTGAAACGCACGCAGACACGGGGAGAATGTGCAAACTCCACACGGACAGTGGCCCAGGGCCAGGATTCAAACCCGGGTCCTCAGCGCCGTAGTCCCAGTGCTAACCACTGTGCCGCATGCCGCCCCTGCAACCTGACAACGATGGCACAAAAGATGCTGTTGTTATAAACTTCATTTGAAGCCTACTTGTGACAATAAGCGATTTTCATTCATTTTTCATAAAGAACATAGAACATAGAACAATACAGCGCAGTACAGGCCCTTCGGCCCACGATGTTGCACCGAAACAAAAGCCATCTAACCTACACTATGCCATTATCATCCATATGTTTATCCAATAAACTTTTAAATGCCCTCAATGTTGGCGAGTTTACTACTGTAGCAGGTAGGGCATTCCACGGCCTCACTACTCTTTGCGTAAAGAACTTACCTCTGACCTCTGTCCTATATCTATTACCCCTCAGTTTAAAGTTATGTCCCCTCGTGCCAGCCATATCCATCCGCGGGAGAAGGCTCTCACTGTCCACCCTATCCAACCCCCTGATCATTTTGTATGCCTCTATTAAGTCTCCTCTTAACCTTCTTCTCTCCAACAAAAACAACCTCAAGTCCATCAGCCTTTCCTCATAAGATTTTCCCTCCATACCAGGCAACATCCTGGTAAATCTCCTCTGCACCCGCTCCAAAGCCTCCACGTCCTTCCTATAATGCGGTGACCAGAACTGTACGCAATACTCCAAATGCGGCCGTACCAGAGTTCTGTACAGCTGCAACATGACCTCCCGACTCCGGAACTCAATCCCTCTACCAATAAAGGCCAACACTCCATAGGCCTTCTTCACAACCCTATCAACCTGGGTGGCAACTTTCAGGGATCTATGTACATGGACACCTAGATCCCTCTGCTCATCCACACTTTCAAGAACTTTACCATTAGCCAAATATTCCGCATTCCTGTTATTCCTTCCAAAGTGAATCACCTCACACTTCTCTACATTAAACTCCATTTGCCACCTCTCAGCCCAGCTCTGCAGCTTATCTCTATCCCTCTGTAACCTGCTACATCCTTCCACACTATCGACAACACCACCGACTTTAGTATCGTCTGCAAATTTACTCACCCACCCTTCTGCGCCTTCCTCTAGGTCATTGATAAAAATGACAAACAGCAACGGCCCCAGAACAGATCCTTGTGGTACTCCACTTGTGACTGTACTCCATTCTGAACATTTCCCATCAACCACCACCCTCTGTCTTCTTTCAGCTAGCCAATTTCTGATCCACATCTCTAAATCACCCTCAATCCCCAGCCTCCGTATTTTTTGCAATAGCCTACCGTGGGGAACCTTATCAAACGCTTTGCTGAAATCCATATACACCACATCAACTGCTCTAGCCTCGTCTACCTGTTCAGTCACCTTCTCAAAGAACTCAATAAGGTTTGTGAGGCATGACCTACCCCTCACAAAGCCATGCTGACTATCCCTGATCATATTATTCCTATCTAGATGATTATAAATCTTGTCTCTTATAATCCCCTCCAAGACTTTACCCACTACAGACGTGAGGCTCACCGGTCTATAGTTGCCGAGGTTGTCTCTGCTCCCCTTTTTGAACAAAGGGACCACATTTGCTGTCCTCCAGTCCTCTGGCACTATTCCTGTAGCCAATGATGACATAAAAATCAAAGCCAAAGGTCCAGCAATCTCTTCCCTGGCCTTCCAGAGAATCCTAGGATAAATCCCATCAGGTCCCGGGGACTTATCTATTTTCAGCCTGTCCAGAATTGCCAACACCTCTTCCCTACGTACCTCAATGCCATCTATTCTATTAGCCTGGGGCTCAGCATTCTCCTCCACAACATTATCTTTTTCCTGAGTGAATACTGACGAAAAATATTCATTTAGTATCTCGCCTATCTCTTCAGACTCCACACACAATTTCCCATCCCTGTCCTTGACTGGTCCTACTCTTTCCCTAGTCATTCGCTTATTCCTGACATACCTATAGAAAGCTTTTGGGTTTTCCTTGATCCTTCCTGCCAAATACTTCTCATGTCCCCTCCTTGCTCGTCTTAGCTCTCTCTTTAGATCCTTCCTCGCTACCTTGTAACTATCCATCGCCCCAACCGAAACTTCACACTTCATCTTCACATAGGCCTCCTTCTTCCTCTTAACAAGAGATTCCACTTCCTTGGTAAACCACGGTTCCCTCGCTCGACGCCTTCCTCCCTGTCTGACCGGTACATACTTACCAAGAACACACAGTAGCTGATCCTTGAACAAGCCCCACTTATCCAGTGTGCCCAACACTTGCAGCCTACTTCTCCACCTTATCCCCCCCAAGTCACGTCTAATGGCATCATAATTGCCCTTCCCCCAGCTATAACTCTTGCCCTGCGGTGTACACTTATCCCTTTCCATCATTAACGTAAACGTCACCGAATTGTGGTCACTGTCCCCAAAGTGCTCTCCTACCTCCAAATCCAACACCTGGCCTGGTTCATTACCCAAAACCAAATCCAACGTGGCCTCGCCTCTTGTTGGCCTGTCAACATATTGTTTCAGGAAACCCTCCTGCACACACTGTACAAAAAACGACCCATCTATTGTACTCGAACTATATCTTTTCCAGTCAATATTTGGAAAGTTAAAGTCTCCCATAATAACTACCCTGTTACTTTCGCTCATATCCAGAATCATCTTCGCCATCCTTTCCTCTACATCCCTAGAACTATTAGGAGGCCTATAAAAAACTCCCAACAGGGTGACCTCTCCTTTCCTGTTTCTAACTTCAGCCCATACTACCTCGGAAGAAGAGTCCCCATCTAGCATCCTCTCCGCCACCGTAATACTGCTCTTGACTAGCAGCGCCACACCTCCCCCTCTTTTGCCTCCTTCTCTGAGCTTACTAAAACACCTAAACCCCGGAACCTGCAACATCCATTCCTGTCCCTGCTCTATCCATGTCTCCGAAATGGCCACAACATCGAAGTCCCAGGTACCAACCCATGCTGCCAGTTCCCCTACCTTGTTTCGTATACTCCTGGCATTGAAGTAGACACACTTCAAACCACCTATCTGAACACTGGCCCCCTCCTGCGACGTCAAATCTGTGCTCCTGACCTCTATACTCTCATTCTCCCTTACCCTAAAACTACAATCCAGGTTCCCATGCCCCTGCTGCATTAGTTTAAACCCCCCCAAAGAGCACTAACAAATCTCCCCCCCAGGATATTTGTGCCCCTCAGGTTCAGATGTAGACCATCCTGTCTGTAGAGGTCCCACCTTCCCCAGAAAGAGCCCCAGTTATCCAGAAATCTGAATCCCTCCCGCCTGCACCATCCCTGTAGCCACGTGTTTAAATGCTCTCTCTCCCTATTCCTCATCTCACTATCACGTGGCACGGGCAACAACCCAGAGATAACAACTCTGTTTGTTCTAGTTCTGAGCTTCCATCCTAGCTCCCTGAAAGCCTGCCTGACATCCTTGTCCCCTTTCCTACCTATGTCGTTAGTGCCAATGTGGACCACGACTTGGGGCTGCTCCCCCTCCCCCCTAAGGACCCGGAAAACACGATCCGAGACATCACGTACCCTTGCACCTGGGAGGCAACATACCAAACCATAAAGGTCCTGCAGATGCTTTTTCCTCCTCAGCCACTTGCCATAGCTGAAAGATTTAGGTTTCACAAAGGAAAGCAAGAAGAGGCAGTAACAGCGGG
The DNA here is from genome assembly GCF_047496885.1 of Scyliorhinus torazame. Classification (NCBI taxonomy): domain Eukaryota; kingdom Metazoa; phylum Chordata; class Chondrichthyes; order Carcharhiniformes; family Scyliorhinidae; genus Scyliorhinus; species Scyliorhinus torazame. The sequence continues at coordinate 10,818,697 of NC_092713.1, forward strand.
GCAGTCGTATGAGGAACGTTTGAAGACTCTGGGCCTGTGCTCATTGGAGTTTAGAAGAATGAGGGGGGATCTTATTGAAACTTACAGGATACTGCGAGGCCTGGATAGAGTGGACGTGGAGAGGATGTTTCCACTTGTAGGAAAAAGTAGAGCCAGAGGACACCATCTCAGACTAAAGGGACGATCCTTTAAACCAGAGATGAGGAATTTCTTCAGCCAGAGGGTGGTGAATCTGTGGAACTCTTTGCCGCAGAAGTCTGTGGAGGCCAATTCACTGAGTGTCCTTAAGACAGAGATAGAGAGGTTCTTGATTAATAAGGGGATCAGGGGTTATGGGGAGAAGGCAGGAGAATGGGGATGAGAAAACATCAGCCATGATTGAATGGCGGAGCAGACTCGATGGGCCAAGAGGCCTAATTCTGCTCCTATGTCTTACGGCCTTATTGATGCCTGCATAAATAATTATGAAAACATATGTAGGAGACTCTATATCAATGATGGGCAGAACAGAAGCTAACGTGGAACTAAATGGGCAAGCTGCTGGAATCCACTGTTTGTGGTGTAAGATAAATACACGGCTTCAGTTGGCTGCAGAAGATCCCGTTAAACGGGGATGAAGTACACAGCATTGTGAAGATTGTGAAGAAACTGCACTGACAGCTGTCATCCAAAAAAGATGCTGTTGTTTTCAAAGAAGATTTGGGAAGCATGAAGGGAATTAGCATAAAAATGAGAAAAAAAAATGAAAATCGCTTATTGTCACAAGTAGGCTTCAAATGAAGTTACTGTGAAAAGCCCCTAGTCGCCACATTAAAGCTAACTCTCAACCTGAATTTCTGAAGAATTTCTGCCTTATGCCTTACGAAGCATTTGGTCAAGATAGGAGTCTTTGGTACTGTTTCCCCCAAAGTGAACGGGCAGCACCCGTCGGTCCAGTGATCAGGAAAGACGGCTCCAGATCCATCTGTGGAGATGAAAAGGTTACTGTTAACCCTGTGTTGTGTGCTAAACAATATCCACTTCCACAGATTGAAGACCTCTGTACTGGTGTGGCTGGAGTTCAGCAAACTATACCGAGACCAGGCCCACTGGCAAATGCCCATTGATGAGAAGTCACCAGAATATCTTAACATCACAACGATATAGATATTGTACAGATATTGCCGCTTGTCTTTCGGAATAACGTCAGCTCCAGCCCTGTTTCAGAGGGCCATGGACCAGATCCTGAATCTGGAGTTCAGTGCTACCTTGATGACATCTTGGTAATGGACAAGACTGATAAGGATCTTCGAAAGAATCTGGATGCCACCGTACATAGGCTAGAGGAGTATGGTCTGCGGGTTTACAAAGGCAAATGTAAGTTTTCTCAGCTCTCTGTACTGTGGGTGTTGGCATATCAATCACCCTTTCAAGCCTTGGAAAATCTCTCCAGTCACAGGAAACAAATTATATGTTGAGTATCAAAGAGAAATGGTGCTTTGATTTGATTTATTATCACATGTACCGAAGTACAGTGAAAAGTGTTTTTCTGCGGCCAAGAGAGCGTACACAGTACGTACATAGTAGACAAAAAGAATAATCGACAGAGAACATTGACAAATGGTACATCGACAAACAGTGTTTGGTTACAGTGCGGAACAGGGGGCCAAACAAGAGCAGCATAGGAAATGAAATGAAAATGAAAATCGCTTATTGTCACAAGTAGGCTTCAATGAAGTTACTGTGAAAAGCCCCTAGTCACCTCATTCCGGCGCCTGTTCGGGGAGGCTGTTACGGGAATTGAACCGTGCTGCTAGCTTGCCTTGGTCTGCTTTCAAAGCCAGCGATTTAGCCCTGTGCTAAACAGCCCCACGTGAGGGCATCGTGAATAGTGTTCTTAGAGGGAACAGATCAGTCCGAGGGGGAGTCGTTGAGGAGTCTTGTAGCTGTGGGGAAGAAGCTGTTCCTATGTCTGGAAGTGCGGGTCTTCAGACTTCTATATCTTCTGATGATGGAAGGGTCTGGAAGAAGGCAATGCCTGGGTGGGAGGGGTCTCTGACAATGCTGTTTGCCTTCCTGAGGCAGCGAGAGGTGTAGACAGAATCAATGTGCGGGTGGCAAGCTTGTGTGATGCGTTGGGCTGAGTTCACCACACTCTGCAGTTTCTTGCGACCTCGGGCCGAGCAGTTGCCATACCAAGCTGTGATGCAGCTGGATAGGATGCTCTCTCTCGCACATCTGTAGAAGTTTGTGAGAGTCAATGCAGACATGCCGAATTTCTTTAGCTCCCGCAGGAAGTAGAGACGTTGTTGGGCTTTCTTGACTTGCATCAACGTGAGCGGACCGGGATAGATTGTTGGTGATGGTGACCCCCAGGAACTTAAAGCTATCGACCATCTCCACTTCGGGGCCATTGATGCAGCCAATGTGGGTGTGGTTCACTACCATTTGTGTGGCATGTCTTAAACTTGCATGGATCTCTGCCCGTATCGCGTGCAGTTTTATAAGGTACCCTTTATAAGTCAAACATCCATTTCTGAGGTGATAAGTTGAGGTTGTTGACTAATGCAAATCTAGCATGTTAAGGCTCAAAAACGAGTCAACTTATCCAAGAATATGCAAAAGCAGGGGTTTTGGAAAAATGTAGTCATTTTTCCTGGCTGAACCAGGATTAGTCCCTTCCTTCGCTTGTTCAGAGTTGAGTGGGGAAAATAACATAAGAACTAGGAGCGGGAGTCGGCAATTCAGCCCCTCAAACCCACTCCGCCATTCAATATGAACATGGCTGATCTCATCTCAGCTTCATCGCCACCTTCCTGCCCACTCCCCATATCCCTTCATCCCACTGCTAATTAAAAACCGATCCACCTCCTCCTTAAATGTGTTTAGTGTCCCGGCGTCCACTGCACTCTGGGGTAGAGAATTCCTCAGATCCACCACACTCTGAGTGAAGTAATTCCTCCTCATTTCTGTTTTAAACCTGCTGCCCCTTAGCCTAAAACTATGGCCTCTCATTCTGGAATGTCCAATAAGGGGACACATCTGCTCTACGTCTACCCTGCCAATCCCCTTTAGCATCTTATATCCCTCAATTAGATCCCCCCTCATTCTCCTAAACTCCAGCGAGTTTGGGCCTAAACTGCTCAATCTCTCTTCATTAGACAAGTCCTTCATCCCTGGAATCAATCGAGTGAACCTTCTCTGAACTGACCCTAATGCATTTACATCCTTCCTCAAGTAAAGGGACCAGAACTGTACACGGTGCTCCAGATGTGGTCTCACCAATGCCCTATCCAGTCGCAGCAACACCTCTCTACTTTTATCCTCTATTCCATTAGCCATGAATACCAGAATTCCATTTGCCTTCCTGCACCTGCAGACTAACAATCTGAGATTCATGCACGAGGACATCCTGATCCCTCTGCATCAAAGCACTCTGAAGTTTCTCTCCATTTAGAGAATAATTTGCCTTTCTATTCCTCCCACTAAAATGGAGAACCTCACATTTATTCACGTTAAACTCCATCTGCCAGATTTTGGCCCGCTCACCTAACCTCATTTCCTCATTGCAACTTACCATCCCACCTATTTTAGTGTAACCAGCAAAGTTGGCTCTAGAACCTTCTATCCCCGCATCCAAGTCATTAATAGATTGTAAATAGTTGGGGTCCGAGCACCGGACCCTGTGACACACCACTGATTACCGATTGCCAACCAGAAAACCGACCCATTTATCCCCACCCACTGCTTTCTGTTGGTTAGCCAATCCTCTATCCAAGCTAATAGATTAGGGGCAGCACGGCAGCACAGTGGTTAGCACAGTTGCTTCACAGCTCCAGGGTCCCAGGTTCGATTCCCGGCTTGGGTCACTGTCTGTGCGGAGTCTGCACGTTCTCCCCGTGTGTACATGGGTTTCCTCCGGGTGCTCCGGTTTCTTCCCACAAGTCCAAAGACGTGCAGGTTAGGTGGATTGGCCGTGATAAATTGCCCTTAGTGACCAAAAAGGTTAGATGGGGTTATTGGGTTACAGGGATAGGGTGGAGGCGTGGGCTTAAGAAGGGTTCTCTTTCCAAGGGCTGGTGCAGACTCGATGGGCTGAATGGCCTCCTTCTGCACTGTAAATTCTGTAAATTCTATGATTATCAACAACCCTGTGGGATCTTACTTTTTGTGCAGCACCTTATCTAACGCCTTCTGGAAGTCCAGGTATACGACATCTACAGGATTTCCATTTCCACTTTGCTTGTTACATCTTCGAAGGATTCTAGCTAATTAGTCAAACACAATTTACCCTTCATAAAACCATACTGTCTCTGATGGATTGTGTTTTGACTTTCCAAATGTCCTGTTATTATTTCCTTAATAATGGTCCCCAACGACAGATCCCAAACTAACTGGTCTATAATTTCCCACTTTCTGTCTTTCTCCCTTTTGAATAGTCTTTTTCCAATCTACTGGAACCTTTCCTGCACCCAGGGGATTTTGGAACATTATAACCAATGCTTCCATTATCTCTGCTGCCACTTCCGTTAAGACCCTAGGATGTCGGCCATCGGCTTTGGGGACTTGTCTGCCTTCAATCCCAATCGATTGCTCACCCTTTGACCTAGTGATGGCGATTGTTTTAAGTTCCTCCTTTACAACAACCTCTGCATTACTTGTTCTTATTGGGGTGGTTCGAGTATAAAAACTGAGGCAAAATATTGATTTGGTGGCTCTTTCCCCATTATTAACTCTCGTTCTCTAAGGGATCAACATTGACTTTAACTACTTTCTTCCCTTTCCTATACTTACAGAATCTTTTGCTATCCGTTTTTATATTTTGTGTTATATTTCTTTCATAATTTACTGTTGCACTTTTTATTACTTTCTCAGTAACCGTCTGTTGGTCTTTAAAAGCTTCCCGATCCTACAGCCTGCCACTGACATTTGCAAATGGTATGCCTTAGTTTTTGTCTTAATGTTATCTTTAACATCCTTGCTTAGCCAGGGCTGCATTCTCCCTGTCTTACAATCTTTTTTTCCCTCTTTCAGTTGATATGAATTGAATATCCCCTTAAATATCTGCCACTGTTCATCAACTGACCGACCTTTTAGTATTTCTGCCCAGTGCACTGGGGTCAAATCTGTCCTCATGCCAACCTTCTTTTATCCCAGAAGACTAGCATGGGACTCACGCTTATCGCCCTCAAACAAAATTCGAAATTCAAGCACGCAATGGTCACTATTCCCTCGAGGATCTTTTACTGCAAGATCATTATTTAATCCCTCCTCATTACACAATACCAAGTAGCCTGCTCCCTGGTTGGTTCCACAACATACTGTTCCAAGCAACGATCTCTAATAGATTCAATGAACTCTCCCTCGAGGATACCCTTGCCAATTTGATTAATCCAGTCGATATGCATATTAAAATCACCCATAATTATTGCTGTACCTTTCTTAAAAGCCCCCAGTATTTCCTGGTTTACACTGTGTCCTACTGCAGAACTATTGATAGGGTATCTATAGATTACTCCCACCAGGGAGTTATTTCTTATTTCTACCCAGACTGATTCTACGGGCGGGATTCTCTGACCCCCCGCCGGGTCGGAGAATCGCCGTGGGGGGGCGGCGTGAATCCCGCCCCCGCCGGCCTCCGAATTCTCCAGCACCGGTCGGCGGGGGCCCCCCCCCCGGCGATTCCCCAGCCCGCGATGGGCCGAAGTCCCGCTGCTGCTATGCCGGTCCCACCGGCGTGAATTGAACCAGGTCCCTTACCGGCGGGACCTGGCGACGCGAGCGGGCTCCGGGGTCCTGGGGGGGGGGGCGATCTGGCCCCGGGGGGGTGCCCCCACGGTGGCCTGGCCCGCGATCGTGGCCCACCGATCCGCGAGTGGGCCTGTGCCGTGGGGGCACTCTTTTACTACGCGTCGGCCTTGTAGGTCTCCGCGATGGCCGAAGTGTAGGTGACCCCCCTCCTACGCATGCGCGGCGATGACGTCAGCAGCCGCTGACGCTCCCGCGCATGCGCGGACTCCCACCGGCCAGCGGAGTCCCTTTGGCCCCGGCTGGCGTGGCGCCAAAGGCCTTTCCCGCCAGCAGGCGGGGCACCAACCACTCCGGGGCGGGCCTAGCCCCGAAAGGTGCGGGCTTGGCCCCTAAAGGTGCGGAGGAATCCGCATCTTTGAGGCGGCCCGTCACCTGAGTGGTTCACGCCACTCCATCTCGCCGGGACCCCCCGCCCCGCCGGGTAGTGGAGAATCCCGCTGTACGTCTTGATCGCCAGTTCCAATATCATTTCTCACTATAGCGCTGATTTCTTCCTTGACTAACAACATTTCACCAGCTCCTTTTTCCTTCTGTCTCTCCTTCCAAAATACTTGGATATTCAACTCCCAGACCTAGTCTCCTCGTAACCAGGTCTCAGTAATCGCCACTAAATCATACCCACTTGCCTCTATTTGTTAAGGCATTAATTTTATTCTGCACATTCAGATACAAAGCCTTTAATTTGTTACATTATTAATTTTCCTACTCTTGTACGGTTCCCTGGTGTATGATCCACACTCCGTCCCTTCCTGCCATTATCTGGTAACAATTAGCCTCATCATAGAATCCCTACAGTGCAGAAGGAGGCCATTCGGCCCATCGGGTCTGCATCAACCCTCCGAAAGAACACCCTACCTAGGCCCAATCCCCCACCCTTACCCCGTAACCTGACGCTCTGCACATCATTGGACACTAAGAGGCAATTTATCATGGCCAATCCACCTAACCTGCACATATTTGGACTGTGGGAGGAAACCGGAGCACCCGGAGGAAACCCACGCAGACACGGGGAGAACGTGCAGACTCCGCACAGACAGTGACCCAAGGCCAGAATTGAACCTGGATCCCTGACCTGTGATGCAGCGGTGCTAACCACTGTGTCACCGTGCTGCCCTGTAACCTGTACTCCTACATTCTCCTTCCACCTTGATTTTTTAAAATTTCCATGCAACTGGAGCCCCCCACCCCACCCCACTCTTTAGTTTAAAGCCCTATCTACAGCCCTAGTTATTCCATTTGCCTTGACTCTGGTCCCAACTTGATTGAAGTGGAGCGCATCCCAATGGAAGAGCTCCCTCCTTCCCAGTACTGGTGCCAATGTTTCATGAATTCAAACCCACACCAATCTTTTAAGCCACACAGTTACCCCCTTAATCTTTTGACCCTATGCCAATTAGCTCGTGGCTCAGATAGTAATCCGGAGATTATTACCTTTTTGTTTCTGCTTTTTAATTAAGCCCCTATCTACTCATATTCCCTCCACGGAATCTCTTTCCTCATTCCACCTGTATCGTTGGCACCGACTTGGACCAAGGTAACCGGATCTTTCCCCTCCTACTCAAAGTTCCACTGCAGCCCAGATAAGATATCCTGAACCAGGCACCAAGCAGGCAACACAACCTTCGGGACTCTCAGTCCTGGCTACAGAGAACAGAGTCTATTCCCCTAACTAAACTATCCCCGATTACAACTACATTTCTCATTCCTCTCCCCACTTGAATGACTCCCTGTACCACGGTGCTCCTCCTCCCCATAATCGCCGCTCTCGTCCACACAGGGAGCAAGAAGCTCGAACTGATTGGACACGGGCAGAGGCTGAGGCTCCTGCAATGCTACCTCTTGGATCACTCTGATGTGTTATGTACTCTGGGATAACACAGGCTGCAACTTGATGCAGCTTTGACCAAAATATACTCCAGACTTTGAAGTAAGTTCAATGTGATTTATTGAACCATCAGCACAGTTCTCTATGAGTTCGACTCTCCTGCTAATCTTGCTATAGTAACTCAGTCTAACTAACCAGTCTGTTCTAAGCCACGTGGTGGATGTGATGCTTCTGATCTGCCCCTGTCCTACTCTCTAAGTGTCGCCTGTGGAAAGAGACAGAGCATGTGTGCCCTGTCCTTATATATATGGGTTGTGTAATGCCCCCTTGTGGTAGTGTCACCTCTGGGTGTCTTGACTGCCCATTGGTCGTGTCCTATTCTATGTGTTCATTAGCTGTATGTCTGCATATCTTGACGTCTCTGGTGCTCCCTCTAGTGTTTACTTAGTCATAGTGTATTTACATTAACCCCTAGTGTATTTACAGCGATGCATATCACCACACACTCAACCTGCCTCACTCATAGTCACACATTCCTGTCCCAAACCACTGACCAATTTCAAGGTCGTTAATCTAAGGGGTCTGACTGCTTCTGAAACACAGAGTCCAGGAAATTCTCCCCCTCGCTGATGTGTCACTCTGTCTGAAGCTCAGACTCCAGCTCATTAATTCGAGGAACCAAAGGGCGGCACGGTAGCATAGTGGTTAGCACTGATGCTTCACAGCATCAGCGTTCCACGTTCGATTCCCGGCTTGGGTCAGTGTCTGTGCGGAGACTGCATGTTCTCCCTGTGTCTGCGTGGGATTCCTCCGGGTGCTCCGGTTTCCTCCCACAAGTCCCGAAAGAAATGGGACGGGGTTCTCTGACCCCCCACCCCGCTGGGTCGGAGAATCGCCGGGGAGTGTCGTGAATCCCGCCCCCGCCGTGTCCTGAAGTCTCCGCCACCAGAGATTCGGCGGGGGTGGGAATCATGGCGCGCCGGTCGGCGGGCCCACCCCCCCCCCCCCGCCGATTCTCCGGCCCGCGATGGGCCGAAGTCCCGCTGCTGGAATGCCTGTCCCGCCAGCGTGCATTAAACCACCTTTTGAACGGCGAGACAAGGCGGCGTGGGCAGGCTCCGGGGTCCTGGGGGGGGGGGGCGCGGGGCCATCTGGCCCCGGGGGGTGCCCCCACGGTGGCCTGGCCCGCGATCTTCTTCCGCCTTTGCCTTCGCCATGGTCTTCACTAATGTTGTGGAGGAGAATGCTGAGCCCCAGGCTAATAGATTAGATGGCATTGAGGTACGTAGGGAAGAGGTGTTGGCAATTCTGGACAGGCTGAAAATAGATAAGTCCCCGGGACCTGATGGGATTTATCCTAGGATTCTCTGGGAGGCCAGGGAAGAGATTGCTGGACCATTGGCTTTGATTTTTATGTCATCATTGGATAAAGGAATAGTGCCAGAGGACTGGAGGATAGCAAATGTGGTCCCTTTGTTCAAAAAGGGGAGCAGAGACAACCCCGGCAACTATAGACCGGTGAGCCTCACGTCTATAGTGGGTAAAGTCTTGGAGGGGATTATAAGAGACAAGATTTATAATCATCTAGATAGGAATAATATGATCAGGGATAGTCAGCATGGCTTTGTGAAGGGTAGGTCATGCCTCACAAACCTTAACGAGTTCTTTGAGAAGGTGACTGAACAGGTAGACGAGGGTAGAGCAGTTGATGTGGTGTATATGGATTTCAGCAAAGCGTTTGATAAGGTTCCCCACGGTAGGCTATTGCAGAAAATACGGAGGCTGGGGATTGAGGGTGATTTAGAGATGTGGATCAGAAATTGGCTAGCTGAAAGAAGACAGAGGGTGGTGGTTGATGGGAAATGTTCAGAATGGAGTACAGTCACAAGTGGAGTACCACAAGGATCTGTTCTGGGGCCGTTGCTGTTTGTCATTTTTATCAATGACCTAGAGGAAGGCGCAGAAGGGTGGGTGAGTAAATTTGCAGACGATACTAAAGTCGGTGGTGTTGTCGATAGTGTGGAAGGAAGTAGCATGTTACAGAGGGATATAGATAAGCTGCAGTGCTGGGCTGAGAGGTGGCAAATGGAGTTTAATGTAGAGAAGTGTGAGGTGATTCACTTTGGAAGGAAAAACAGGAATGTGGAATATTTGGCTAATGGAAAAGTTCTTGAAAGTGTGGATGAGCAGAGGGATCTAGGTGTCCATGTACATAGATCCCTGAAAGTTGCCACCCAGGTTGATAGGGTGGTGAAGAAGGCCTATGGAGTGTTGGCCTTTATTGGTAGAGGGATTGAGTTCCGGAGTCAGGAGGTCATGTTGCAGCTGTACAGAACTCTGGTACGGCCGCATTTGGTGTATTGCGTACAGTTCTGGTCACCGCATTATAGGAAGGACGTGGAGGCTTTGGAACGGGTGCAGAGGAGATTTACCAGGATGTTGCCTGGTATGGAGGGAAAATCTTATGAGGAAAGGCTGATGGACTTGAGGTTGTTTTCGTTAGAGAGAAGAAGGTTAAGAGGAGACTTAATAGAGGCATACAAAATGATCAGAGGGTTAGATAGGGTGGACAGTGAGAGCCTTCTCCCGCGGATGGAAATGGCTAGCACGAGGGGACATAGCCTTAAACTGAGGGGTAATAGATATAGGACAGAGGTCAGGGGTAGGTTCTTTACGCAAAGAGTAGTGAGGCCGTGGAATGCCCTACCTGCTACAGTAGTGAACTCGCCAACATTGAGGGCATTTAAAAGTTTATTGGATAAACATATGGATGATAATGGTATAGTGTAGGTTAGATGGCTTTTGTTTCGGTGCAACATCGTGGGCCGAAGGGCCTGTACTGCGCTGTATTGTTCTATGTTCTATGTTCTAAGGTGAGGACTTGGCCCCTAAATGAGCGGAGACTTCCGCACCTTTGGGGCGGCCCGACACCAGAGTGGTTCCCGCCACTCCATTACGCCGGAACCCCCCGCCCCGCCGGGTAGGGGAGAATCCCGCCTTCTTGTTGCTATTTCCCTCCATGACTACATTCATAAAGCAAAGGATCGGGCTGAAGTCTGCAACTGATCTGCGCGTTTCGCCTTTCCCCCCTTGAAACGGATTCAAGTAAGATTGTGAGGAGAAAGCAGGCTCCCTTTCGCATTGAAGGTAAGTGAACACGGTGTGTGTCGTGAAGGTCGGTCAGCGTGAGTCGTGATGATTGGCCACTGAGGGTCGCGAAGGTTAGCCGGCATGTCTTGCGAAGGTCGGCCAGTGTGGTTCACGAAGGTCAGCCAGCGGGAGTCACAAAGGTTGGCCAGCATAGGTCGCAAACGTTGGCCAGCGTGTGTCATGAAGGTTGGCCAGCATGGCCCGCATTGGGTGGACTTGGAGATGGGGGAGGAGAGGGACCAGCGCACGCTGTGGCGCTTGGAGGTGGGGCTGTTGGCGGACGAGGAGGTGAGCGAGCGGGTCCGAGGAAGTATAGAGAGGTACTTGGAGACCAACGACAACGGGGAGGTCCGAGTGGGGATGGTATGGGAGGCACCGAAGGCGGTGGTGAGGGGAGAGCTGATCTCCATTAGGGCCCACAAGGAGCGTAGGGAGCAGGGGGAGAGGGAGAGGCTGGTGGGGGAGATGGTGAGGGTAGACAGGAGGTATGTGGAAGAGCCTGAGGAAGGGTTGTTGAGGAAGAGGCGCAGCCTCCAGGCCAAATTCGACCTGGTGACCACCAGGAAGGCGGAGGTGCAGTGGAGGAAGGCCCAGGGGGCGGTCTATGAGTATGGGGAAAAGGCAAGCTGGATGCTGGCGCATCAGCTTCGGAAGCGGGACGCAGCTAGGGAGATCGGGGAAGTTAAGGACACGGGAGGGAGCGTGGTGCGGAGTGGGGTTGGCATCAATGGGGTCTTCAGGGACTTCTACGAGGAATTGTACTCATCCGAGCCCCCACGGGAGGAGGGAGTGATGGGCCGTTTCCTGGACCAATTGAGGTTTCCAAAGGTGGAAGAGGGACTGGTGGCGGGACTGTGGGCCCCAATTGGGCTGGAGGAGCTGATCAAAGGGATAGGAAGCATGCAGGCGGGGAAGGCACCGGGGCCGGACGGTTTCCCGGTCGAGTTCTATAAAAAATATATGGACCTGTTGGGCCCGCTGTTAGTTAGGACCTTTAATGAGGCAAGGGAGGGGGGGGGCTTTACCCCCGACGATGTCCCGGGCACTGATCTCCTTGATCCTGAAGCGGGACAAGGATCCCCTGCAATGTGGGTCTTACAGACCGATTTCTTTGCTAAATGTAGATGCCAAGGTGCTGGCGAAGGTCTTAGCCACGAGGATTGAGGATTGTGTGCCGCAGATCATCCACTAAGACCAGACGGGGTTTGTGAAGGGGAGGCAGTTGAACGCGAATGTGGGGAGGCTTTTGAACGTTATCATGATGCCGGCGAGGGAGGGGGAGGCGGAGATAGTGGTGGCGATGGACGCTGAGAAAGCCTTCGATAGGGTAGAGTGGGGGTACCTGTGGGAGGTGCTGAAGAGGTTCGGGTTTGGGGAGGGGTTTGTCAGGTGGGTTAGGCTGTTGTATGAGGTCCCGATGGCGAGTGTGGCCACAAATAGGAGGAGGTCCGAGTACTATCGGTTGCACCGAGGGACGAGACGGATGTCCCCTGTCCCACCTGCTCTTCGCACTGGCGATTGAACCCCTGGCTATGGCACTGAGGGAGTCAAGGAACTGGAGGGGGTTGGTGCGGGGTGGGGAGGAGCATAGGGTGTCGCTCTATGCGGACGACCTGCTGCTGTATGTGGCGGACCCGGTGGGAGGAATGCCGGAGGTAATGAGGATTCTTCGGGAATTCGGGAACTTTTCGGGGTACAAGCTCAATATGGGGAAGACCAGGAGAGTGGGATTGGCGAGCTCCCACTAAAAAGGGAGCCCAGGAGCTTCAGATATTTGGGAGTCCAGGTGGCCAGGAGCTGGGGGGCCCTGCATAGGCATAACTTTACAAGGCTGATGGAGCAAATGGAGGAGGAGTTCAAGAGGTGGGACGCGTTGCCACTGTCCTTGGCGGGTAGGGTGCAGTCAATCAAAATGACAGTGCTCCCAAGGTTTTTGTTCCTGTTCCAGTGTCTCCCTGTGTTTATCCCGAAGGCTTTTTTCAGGCGGGTTAACAGGAGTATAAAGGGGTTTGTGTGGGCGCGAGGGACTCCGAGGGTGAGAAGGGTGTTCCTGGAGCAGAGTAGAGATAGGGGGGGGCTGGCGCAGCCCAACCTCTGTGGGTACTACTGGGCCGCCAATGCGACAATGGTGCACAAGTGGCTGGAGACGGCGTCCTCGTGGGTACGAGTCTGGGGGCGCTGGCAACGGCACCACTGCCGCTCCCTCCAATGAGGTATACCACGAGCCCGGTGGTGGTGGTAGCCCTCAAAATTTGGGGGCAGTGGAGGCGGCATAGGGGGGAAGTTGGGGCCTCGGCGTGGCCCCATTACGGGGGAACCACCGGTTCGCCCCAGGAAGAACAGGTGGAGGGTTTTCGGGGTGGCACAGGGCAGGGATACGAAAGTTGGGGGACCTGTTTGTGGATGGGATGTTCGCAAGCTTGGGTGAGCTGGAGGAGAAGTACGGGCTCCCCCCGGGGAACACCTTCAGGTACTTACAGGTAAGGGCGTTTGCCAGGCGGCAGGTGGTGGAATTCCCACGGCTACTGCCACACACAGTACAGGACGGGGTGCTCTCGGGGGGGTGGGTGGGAGTGGGGAAGATCTCGGAAACTTACCAGGTGATGCAGGAGGAGGAGGAGGCCTCGGTGGTGGAGTTGAAAGGTAAGTGGGAGGAGGAGTTGGGAGAGGAGATCGAAGAGGGGACGTGGGCAGATGCCCTAGGGAGGGTGAATTCTTCCTCTTTGTGCGCGAGGCTCAGCCTCATACAGTTTAAGGTGCTGCACAGGGCACACATGACCGGGACAAGGATGAGCCGGTTCTTTGGGGGTGAGGACAGGTGTGTTAGGTGCTCAGGGAGCCCAGCAAACCACACCCATGGTTCTGTGCATGCCCAGCGCTGGAGGAATTTTGGAAGGGCGTAGCGAGGACGGTGTCGAGGGTGGTAAGATCCAGGGTCAAGCCGGGCTGGGGGCTCGCAATATTTGGGGTGGCAGAGGAGCCGGGAGTGCAGGAGGCGAAAGAGGCCGGAATTCTGGCCTTTGCGTCCCTGGTAGCCCAGCGAAGGATTCTCCTTCAGTGGAAAGATGCGAGGCCCCCAAGCGTGGAATCCTGGATCAGCGATATGGCTGGGTTCATTAAATTGGAGAGGGTGAAATTCGCCTTGAGAGGGTCGGTACAAGTGTTCTTTAGGCGGTGGCAACCGTTCTTAGACTTCCTGGCAGAACGATAGACATTGGTCAATGGCAGCAGCAGCTCGGGGGGCGGGGGGGGGTTTACTTTATTTTTGTTTATGTTATTTACACTGGAAGGGTCTGAGGGGGTGTATACACCTGTTGTCTTAAGTCGGGGTGTTAATGTTAATTTATTATTTAGGTACAGGGCGGGAGGGGTTTGGGGGGTTGCTTTTTTAGATTGTGTTTTGTACTTAACCCTGTTGGGTTCTTTTTTCTTTCTCATTTTGTTATTGATATTTTATGAAAACCTTTAATAAAAATTATTTTTTTTTAAAAAGAAGGTTGGCCGGCATGGGTCGCAATGATTGGCCAGTTGGCAAAATGAAATGAAAAAATGAAAATCGCTTATTGCCACGAGTAGGCTTCAATGAAGTTACTGTGAAAAGCCCCTAGTCGCCGCATTCCGGCGCCTGTTCGGGGAGGCTGGTACGGGAATTGAACCGTGCTGCTGGCCTGCTTTGGTCTGCTTTCAAAGCCAGCGATTTAGCCCTGTGGGTCCCGAGGAAAAAACATTTGAAAAGCACTGCTCTAGGACTCGGCCAGCTCGGTCAGTTATGGTGGTGCTACCAAGCCACTCTTGTTGATGGACATTGAAGTCCACCACCCAGTGTATATTCTGTTCTCTTGGTGCCCTCAGTGCTTCCTCCAAGTGGAGTTCAATATGGAGGAGTACTGATTCACCAGCTGAGGGGAGTGCGGTACGTGATAATTAACAGGAAGTTTCCTTGCCCATGTTTGACCTGGTGCCATGAGATTTCATCGGGTCCAGAGTCGATGATCAGAACTCCCGGGGCAACTTCCTCCTGACTGTGTACCACTCTGCAGCCACCTCTACTGGGCCTGTCCTGTTGGTGGGACAGGTCACACCCAGGGATGGTAATGGTCATGTCTGAAACATTGGGCGTCATTCTCCGACCCCCCAGCGGGTCGGAGAATGGCCGTTGGCCGCCGTGAATCCCGCCCCCGCCGGTTGCCGAAGGCTTCGGTACCGGATATTCGGCGGGGGCGGGAATCGGGCCGCGCCGGTTGGCGGGCCCCCCCGCTCGATTCTCCGGCCCGGATGGGCCGAAGTCCCGCCGATAAATTGCCTGTCCCGCCGGCGTAAATTAAAGTACCTATTTATCGGCAGGACAAGGCGGCGTGGGCGGGCTCCGGGGTCCTGGGGGGGCGCGGGGCGATCTGACCCCGGGGGGTGCCCCCACGGTGGCCTGGCCCGCGATCGGGGCCCACCGATCCGCGGGCGGGCCTGTGCCATGGGGGCACTCTTTCCCTTCCGCCTCCGCAACGGTCTCCACCATGGCGGAGGCGGAAGAGACTCTCCCCACTGCGCATGCGCGGGAAACTGTCGGCGGCCGCTGACGCTCCCACGCATGCGCCGCCCCGACAGCTCTCCCAGTTTTGGCTCACGAAGCCATGGGCGGGATTCTCCGACCCTCCTCCGAGTCGGAGAATCGCCGGGGGTGGGGGGCATGAATCCCACCCTTCGCAAAAACGCCGCCTGCCGAATTCTCCGGCGCTGGTTTTTCGGTGGGGACGGGAATCGCACCGCACAGGTCGGCGGCCGTTGGAAGCGGACCACTCCGACGATTCTCCGCTCTTACGGGCGGGCTGCAGAGACCTCGGGGGGGGGGGGTGCGGGGGGGGGGGGATGTGGGGGGATCTGGCCCCGGGGGGTGCCTCACTGTGACCTGGCCCGCGATCGGGACCCACCGATCCGCGGGGGGGCCTGTGCCGTGGGGGCACTCTTTCCCTCCACACTGGCTGCTGTCGACCTCCGCCATGGCAGGCACGGAGAAGAACCCCCCCCTGCGCATGCGCCAACTCGCGCCGGCCGGCGGAGGCCCTTCGGCGCCGGTTGACCAGCCTGCTGGCGTGGGACAACCCCGCCGGCGCCGGCCTCGCCCCTAAAGGTGCGGAGGATTCCGCACCTTCCGGCGGCCCGACGCCGGAGTGGTTCACACTCCTCGGCGCCGGTATGGCCCGTCCCGCCTGTTAGGGGAGAATCACGGCCCCGTATGTTAGTCAGGAGGACTTCTTAGCAGGTTCGACTAGGGTGGGTGCGGCTTTGTAATTTCCAGGCGGTCCGATTTTATCGTGTTTCATTTCTCACAAAGTGTTTGGTACAGCTGAGCAACTCGCTCGGCAATTTCAAAGGGCAGTCAAGAGTCACCCACATTGCTGTGGGTCTGGAGTCACGTGTAGGCCAGGCCAGGTAAGGACGGTAGATTTCCTTCCCTAAAGGACATTAGTGAACCTGATGGGATTTTACAACAATCCGGCAGCTTCGTAATGAATGAAATTTCTTCCAGATTTAATAATTAAAAATTAAATCAGCTGCCTTGGTGGGATTTGAACAGGCATCCAATCACATTAAAGAATTCTTAAAGACAGCCAACCAGGAAATGAAAAGCGGTAACGATCAAATCCCTAATTCAGAATTCTACAGAATGAAATGAAATGAAGAAAAATATTGGGTGAAGACAGAAGTTGAAATACGAAGAACAAATTTTTAAAAAACTATTTTAAAAGGGCAATTTATCATGGCCAATCCACCTAACCTGCACATCTTTGGACTGTGGGATGAAACCGGAGCACCCGGAGGAAACCCACGCACACATGGGGAGAAGGTGCAGACTCCGCACAGACAGTGACCCAAGTGGGAATCGAACCTGGGACCCTGGAGCTGTGAAGCAACAGTGCTAACCACTGTTCTACCGTTTCCTCCCACAAGTCCCGAAAAGAAGTGCTTGTTAGGTAATTTGGACGTTCTGAATTCTCCCTCAGTGTACCTGAACAGGTGCCGGAATGTGGCGACTCGGGGTTTTTCACAGTAACTTCATTGCAGTGTTAATGTAAGCCTAGTGGTGCCAATAAAGATTATTGTTCTGTATAAATTTATTCAAAAAAAGGTTGGCTATTCAGCAGTTGTTGTTACTCCAGTTGCCATGGAAAGCCCAGTTACACCTCACTCACGGCTTATTGTAAGCAATAGCTCAATTGGTAGCACTCTCTTGAGTGACAAGATTCCACATTCAAATCCCACTTCAGGACTCAAGCACCAAAAGCGAGGCTAACAATGCTGAGGGAGTGCTGCACTGTTGGAGGAGACCTTGGGTGGGGTGCTCTTTCCAAGAGCCGGTGCAGACTCGATGGGCCGAATGGCCTCCTTCTGCACTGTAAATTCTATGATTCTATGATTAAACTGAGGCCCTATTAACAAAAGAAAGTCACTTATTGTCACAAGTAGGCCTTAAATGAAGTTACTGTGAAAAGCCCCTAGTCGCCGCATTCCGGCGCCTGTTCGGGGAGGCTGGTACGGGAATTGAACCGCGCTGCTGGCCTGCCTTGGTCTGCTTTAAAAGCCAGCTATTTAGCCCAGTGTGCTAAACCAGCCACCTCAAGTGGAATTAAATATGTTACAGCACTATTTCAAAGAAATGCACTCCGGTGTCCTGGTCAGTATTTATTCCTCAGCCAAGGTAACAAAATCAGATTATCTGATCATTTTCACCTTGCTGTTTTTGGAAGTTTGTTGAAACTCATTGGTTGCCATGTTTCACTCGTTCCACCAGGAACTACACTTCAAAAGTATTTCCTTGGCTGTGAGCCACTTCGGAAAGCCCTGCTATTGTGCAAGGCACGATCTGAGTGTAATCTTTCTTTTGAAAGGTTTTTTGACGGAGCTGTTCAGAATCATGAAAGGTTTGACGGCTTGGAATGGTTCCAGTGCAGAAACAGGCCATGGGGTCCACATGCCCATGCTGACCCTCTGCGTGAACAAGTCACCCCCTGCCACCACCTTACCCTCGTATCCTCACGCATGTTCCCTTTTCTGATAATGATCTCATTCCCTTTTGAGTGCCTCAATTGATCAACTAAGGAGGGGCAAGTGACTAACCAGATTGAAGGTAACTGGCAAAAGAGCCCGAGGGGACATTTATAGCGCGGCCTGCAAGGGAGCACAAAGCATATTCAGCCATAATTTTCAAAAGGGAATTGGACGAAGAATTGAAAGAGTAAAATTGAGGAAGGGAGAGGAGCAGATAGGGAGATAGAGTGAGAGGATGATTAAAAACTTTAATGATGACCATTGTTGTAAAAACCCATCTGGTTCACTAATGTTCTTTAGGGAAGGAAATCTGCCGTCCTTACCCGGTCTGGTCTACATGTGACTCCAGATCCCCAGCAATGTGGTTGACTCTTAAATACCTTCAGGGAATGGGCAATTAATGCTGGCCCAGCCAATGATGCCCACATCTGCCCGCAGGGCAGCATGGTAGCACAGTGGTTAGCACAGTTGCTTCACAGCTCCAGGGTCCCAGGTTCGATTCCCCGCTGGGTCACTGTCTGTGCGGAGTCTGCACGTTCTCCCCGTGTCTGCGTGGGTTTCCTCCGGTTTCCTCCCACAGTCCAAAGATGTGCAGGTTAGGTGGACTGGCCATGCTAAATTGCCCTTAGTGGCCAAAAAGGTTAGGTGGGGTTAATGGGTTACAGGGATAAAGGGGGATAGGGTGGAGGTGTGGGCTTGGGTAGGATGCTCTTTCCAAGGGCCGGTGCAGACTCGATGGGCTGAATGGCCTCCTTCTGCACTGTAAATTCTATGATTCTATGATCTCATGGACAAATACCAAAGTGCTAGCGAATGAGGCAAGGGCGTGGGAAGAATTGGACAGCTGGTCCATAGGGCTGAATAATTTTGTACAGTATCAGTCCATGCTATAAAAAGAAAGGCTGACTCGAGAGAAAGAGAGAGAGGGAATAAACAGACAGTAAGGAAAAACAAGGAAAATGTTTTCTTTAATGCAAATGTTAACGTTTCTTAGCAACAATTTACTATTTACAGGATGTGGAGATGCTGGTGTTGGACTGGGGTGAGCACAGTAAGAAGTCTTACAACACCAGGTTAAAGTCCAACAGGTTTGTTTCGATGTCACTAGCTTTCGGAGCGCTGCTCCTTCCTCAGGTGAATGAAGAGGTATGCTCCAGAATGTCTATATACATGTTTCTGGAGCATACCTCTTCATTCACCTGAGGAAGGAGCAGCGCTCCGAAAGCTAGTGACATCGAAACAAACCTGTTGGACTTTAACCTGGTTTGTAAGACTTCTTACTATTTACAGGAGTAAGACTCCAGACTTTCAATTGTATCTTTTCTTGGCCAGAGAGGTTGACTGATATTACAGGAACATAAACTCGATATTAAAAAGGTGTAGGAATACGATATAGTGGCAAGAACAGAAATGCAGCTTTGTGCTGGTGGTTACAAAGGAAGAGGATGTTGGCAAGGGGCCAGTAGAGGTGAAGGTGGTAGGGGTGCCTAGAAGGAAAAAACAGGGGAAAATAGGAATACTGGTGTTAGCTTGGAGAAAAAAACTTTGTTCGAGGACAGAATGCAGGCAGTTGTGGTAAATGGATGCTTTTCAGATTGGGTCATGTGTGTCCCCTCAGGGTCAGGGCTAGGGTCACTGCTCATTTGGCATGTAAGTGGTGAGGATATCGAAATGCAGAGTAAAAGTTCAAAAATGTTCCTGATGATGCCAAACCTGAAGGTGCATCAGGCATTGAGGGGGTATGAATGGAGTGTACCGGGGTGTGGCAACCCCAGAGTGGGCAGATAATTGGCAGGTGGAATTTAATACAGGAAAGGGAAATGTGATACGTTTTGGCAGGAGGGATAGGGAGAGGCAATGTAGACTTTAATGGAGCAATCGTAAAGATTTGTGGGCGAGGAGGAATCAACGGCTCATGGGTGTAGGTATGTGAAGGAGACAGGACATATTGAGAGCGATTAGCAAAGCGTATGGAGTCTTGGGTTTCATAAATTGAGGTTACTTACAAGTTACTAAATCAGGGAGGTTATGCTGAACCTTTACAAATCTCTGGTTCGGTCCCAACTAGAATATCGCCCCCAGTTGTGGTCAGCATGCTTGAGAGGGTGCAGGGGGGAGATATACCAGAATGATGGCAGGGTTGGGGGACTTTAGCCACAAGGTTATATTGGATAATCTGGGGCTCTCCTTCTTGGGCCTAAGGAGATTGAGAGAAGTGTACAAGATAATGACAGGTTTAGATACTGTAGACAAAGAAAGCCTCTTCTCACGAGCTAATGGTGTTAGGAACACGGACACAGATTTGAAGTTTGGGGATAAAACGCAGGAGAGGGTGCTAGGAAGATCGTTTTGACGCCGCGAGTTGCGATGGCCTGGAACTTGCTGTCTACGAGGGTGGTGGACGCAGAGAAACTATTTCAGAAGGAAATTGACTCGGCCCTTGTAGGAAATAAACTTGCAGCGATTGAGGGAGGGCGCTGACTGGATTGGTCGACTGAACTGGCCCGGAATGTCAGAGGCCTGAATTTCATGCTGCCCCAAGGGGTGGGATGGCAGGCGAGGGTGGGGCTGGGGGTAAAACTGGGCACCATGCCCATGACGGGGCAAGCGTCAGGTAGGCCATTGCTCATGAGCCAATGAATGGCCACTTAAGGACCTCTTCTGTAATAGAACATACAGTGCAGAAGGAGGCCATTCGGCCCATCGAGTCTGCACCAACCCACTTAAGCCCTCACTTCCACCCTATCCCCAAAACCCAATAGCCCCACCTAACGTTTTTGGTCACTAAGGGCAATTTATCGTGGCCAATCCACCTAACCTCCACGTCTTTGGACTGTGGGAGGAAACCGGAGCACCCAGAGGAAAGCCACGCACACACGGGGAGAACGTGCAGACTCCGCACAGACAGTGACCCAGCCGGGAATCGAACCTGGGACCCTGGCGCTGTGAAGCCACAGTGCTATCCACTTGTGCTACCGTGCTGCCTTCCTGCTGCTGGGATTTTCCAATAGTGGGGTGTCCATAGCAAGTCAACAGGCTGCCCATCAAGAGCTGGTGGCCTCATAGTAAGGCTGGGCAAGGAGTCTGCACATCCTCCCCGTGTGTGCGTGGGATTCCTCCGGGTGCTCCAGTTTCCTCCCACAGTCCAAAGATGTGCGGGTTACATGGATTGGCCGTGATAAATTGCCCTTAGTGTCCAAAATTGCCCTTAGTGTTGGGTGGGGTTACTGGGTTATGGGGCTAGGGTGGAGGTGTTGACCTTGGGTAGGGTGCTCTTTCCGAGAGCCGGTGCAGACTCAATGGGCCGAATGGCCTCCTTCTGCACTGTAAATTCTATGATCTACTCTGAGGTGGGCACCTGCAATCATCAGAGGCATCCTCTCCCCTGCCAACCAGGTGTGATCTCACCCTCCACCTGCATTTGCCCCATATTGATCTGTCATCCTCTGCCCCACATCGCCCTTGCCCCTAGCCTGCCAGCCTAGCCCCAGCGAGACCCTCCTGGGCATCTCAAAGTCAAGGCTCCATTTCTGATCACCTTCTTCAGCCACGGCTCCCGGCGTCACTGCGAGGACAAGAGAGCAGCTGGCAATTCAATTGGCCAACAACCCTCTGAGGCGGGAGTTCTGCTGGGCAGGTAACAGAGGTCCAGCTTCCAGCCAACGAATATACCGATGGCTGTCAGATGGTTATTGAGGACGCCAGCCGTGTGGAAACATGGCATCAGTCCCCATGTGCTCACTGTGACACCCAGCTCCATCTAATCAGCACCTCTCTCGATTCATTTACTTTTGCTAAATGATCAGATTTCTTATCTAATGTCCAGGGGCGACACGGTAGCACAGTGGTTAGCACAATTGCTTCACAGCTCCAGGGTCCCAGGTTCGATTCCCCGCTGGGTCACTGTCTGTGCGGAGTCTGCACGTTCTCCCCGTGTCTGTGTGGGTTCACTCCGGGTGCTCCAGTTTCCTCCCACAAGTCCCGAGAGACGTGCTGTTAGGTGAATTGGACATTCTGAACTCTCCCTCTGTGTACCCGAACAGGCGCTGGAGTGTGGTGACTAGGGGATTTTCACAGTAATTTCACTGCAGTGTTAATGTAAGCCTACTTGTGACAATAAAGATTATTATTTATTATTATAGTATTGGATGAGCACAAATTCCCTCCAACTAAATATTAGGAGACTGAAACCATTGTGTGCGGCTCCCTCGCAAACTCCATCCGCAAACCATTGACTCCATCCCGGTCTGGGGGCCGAATTAGTCCGTTCACAACCTTGGTGTCATTTTTTAACATAAAAGGAACCACATCTGTGCAGCATCACCAAGACTGTCTATTTCCATCTCCGTCACATGGCCAGATTTTGCCTCCTTCAGCTCTTCTGCTGCGGAAACCCTCACCCATTGCCTTTTGTTACATCTGGACCAGTTTGTTCCACTGCACTCCTGCCTAATCTTCCACATTTTTCACACCCCCATACCCACCCCTCCTCCATAAAGTCTTTCTAAACTCTGCATGTTCCTAACTGTACCCGAGCTCCCTGACTTACATTGGCTCCAGTTAAACAAGCCTTCATTTTAAAAGTCTCATCCTTTTTTGCAAATCCCTCCCTATCTCTGTAAACTCCTCCAGTTCCACCTCCCTCCGAGACACTGGCTCCCTCCAATTCTCACCATTGAATATCTGGGATGTCAATCACTCTCCCATTGATGGCCGTGCATTCAGCTGCCGGGGCCCAACTACTGAAATCCCCTCCCTTCCTCGCCCTGTCTCACCCTCACACTCTCTCACCCTCACACTCTCTCACCCTCATACTCTCGCACCCTCACACTCTCTCACCCTCACACTCTCTCACCCTCACACTCTCTCACCCTCACACTCTCTCACCCTCACACTCTCTCACCCTCACACTCTCTCACCCTCATACTCTCGCACCCTCACACTCTCTCACCCTCACACTCTCTCACCCTCACACTCTCTCACCCTCACACTCTCTCACCCTCATACTCTCTCACCCTCACACTCTCTCACGCTCACACAAGCAAGAGGGTAGCCAGGGAAAGGGTTGGCCCACTGAAGGATAGGCAAGGGAATCTATGTGTGGAGCCAGAGGAAATGGGCGAGGTACTAAATGAATACTTTGCATCAGTATTCACCAAAGAGAAGGAATTGGTAGATGTTGAGTCTGTAGAAGGGTGTGTAGATAGCCTGGGTCACATTGAGATCCAAAAAGACGAGGTGTTGGGCGTCTTAAAAAATATTAAGGTAGATAAGTCCCCAGGGCCTGATGGGATCTACCCCAGAATACTGAAGGAGGCTGGAGAGGAAATTGCTGAGGCCTTGACAGAAATCTTTGGGTCCTCACTGTCTTCAGGTGATGTCCCGGAGGACTGGAGAATAGCCAATGTTGTTCCTCTGTTTAAGAAGGGTAGCAAGGATAATCCAGGGAACTACAGGTCGGTGAGCCTTACTTCAGTGGTAGGGAAATTACTGGAGAGAATTCTTCGAGACAGGATCTACTCCCATTTGGAAGCAAATGGACGTATTAATGAGAGGCAGCATGGTTTTGTGAAGGAGAGGTCGTGTCTCACTAACTTGATAGAGTTTTTCGAGGAGGTCACAAAGATGATTGATGCAGGTAGGGCAGTGGATGTTGTCTATATGGACTTCAGTAAGGCCTTTGACAAGGTCCCTCATGGTAGACTAGTACAAAAGGCGAAGTCACACGGGATCAGGGGTGAGCTGGCAAGGTGGATACAGAACTGGCTAGGTCATAGAAGGCAGAGAGTTGCAATGGAAGGATGCTTTTCTAATTGGAGGGCTGTGACTAGTGGTGTTCCGCAGGGATCCGTGCTGGGACCTTTGCTGTTTGTAGTATATATAAATGATTTGGAGGAAAATGTAACTGGTCTGATTAGTAAGTTTGCAGACGACACAAAGGTTGGTGGAATTGCGGATAGCAATGAGGATTGTCAGAGGATACAGCAGGATTTAGATTGTTTGGAGACTTGGGCGGAGAGATGGCAGATGGAGTTTAATCCGGACAAATGTGAGGTAATGCATTTTGGAAGGTCTAATGCAGGTAGGGAATATACAGTGAATGGTAGAACCCTCAAGAGTATTGACAGTCAGAGAGATCTAGGTGTACAGGTCCACAGGTCACTGAAAGGGGCAACACAGGTGGAGAAGGTAGTCAAGAAGGCATACGGCATGCTTGCCTTCATTGGCCGGGGCATTGAGTATAAGAATTGGCAAGTCATGTTGCAGCTGTATAGAACCTTAGTTAGGCCACACTTGGAGTATAGTGTTCAATTCTGGTCGCCACACTACCAGAAGGATGTGGAGGCTTTAGAGAAGGTGCAGAAGAGATTTACCAGAATGTTGTCTGGTATGGAGGGCATTAGCTATGAGGAGCGGTTGAATAAACTTGGTTTGTTCTCACTGGAACGACGGAGGTTGAGGGGCGACCTGAAAGAGGTCTACAAAATTATGAGGGGCATAGACAGAGTGGATAGTCAGAGGCTTTTCCCCAGGGTAGAGGGGTCAATTACTCAGGGGCATAGGTTTAAGGTGCCAGGGGCAAGGTTTAGAGTAGATGTACGAGGCAAGTTTTTTACACAGCGGGTAGTGGGTGCCTGGAACTCGCTACCGGAGGAGCTGGTGGAAGCAGGGACGATAGTGACATTTAAGGGGCATCTTGACAAATACATGAATAGGATGGGAATAGAGGGATACGGACCCAGGAAGTGTAGAAGATTGTAGTTTAGTCGGGCAGCATGGTCGGCACGGGCTTGGAGGGCCGAAGGGCCTGTCCCTGTGCTGTACATTTCCTTGTTCTTTGTTCTCGCTCACCCTCACACTCTCTCACCCTCACCCCCTCTCACCCTCACACTCTCTCACCCTCACACTCTCTCACCCTCACACTCGCTCACACTCACCCTCTCTCACACTCACCCTCTCTCACCCTCACCCTCACACTCACCCTCTCTCACACTCACCCTCTCTCACCCTCACCCTCTCTCACCCTCACCCTCTCTCACACGCACACTCTCTCACCCTCACACTCTCTCACCCTCACACTCGCTCACACTCACCGTCTCTCACCCTCACACTCGCTCACACTCACCCTCTCTCACCCTCACCCTCTCTCACCCTCACACTCGCTCACACTCACCCTCTCTCACCCTCACACTCTCTCACCCTCACCCTCTCTCACCCTCACCCCCTCTCACCCTCACTCTCACACACTCACTCTCTCACCCTCACACTCACACTCTCACACGCACACTCTCTCCCCCTCACACTCTCTCACCCTCACACTCTCTCACCCTCACACTCTCTCACCCTCACCCTCACACTCTCTCACCCTCACACTCTCTCCCCTCACACTCTCTCACCCTCACACTCTCTCACCCTCACACTCTCTCACCCTCACACTCTCTCACCCTCACACTCACACTCTCCCACCCTCACACTCTCTCCCCTCACACTCTCTCACCCTCACACTCACTCACACTCTCTCACCCTCACACTCTCTCACCCTCACACTCTCTCACCCTCACACTCGCTCACACTCACACTCTCTCACCCTCACACTCTCTCACCCTCACACTCTCACTCTCTCACCCTCACACTCTCTCACCCTCACACTCTCACACCCTCACACTCTCTCACCCTCACACTCTCTCACCCTCACACTCGCTCACACTCACACTCCCTCACCCTCACACTCTCTCACCCTCACACTCTCTCACCCTCACACTCACACTCTCTCACCCTCACACTCACACTCTCTCACCCTCACACTCGCTCACACTCACACCCTCGCACCCTCACACTCTCTCACCCTCACACTCTCTCACCCTCACGCTCACACTCTCTCACCCTCACACCCGCTCACACTCACACTCTCTCACCCTCACACTCTCTCACCCTCACACTCTCTCACCCTCACACTCACACTCTCTCACCCTCACACTCTCTCACCCTCATACTCTCTCACCCTCACACTCTCTCACGCTCACACAAGCAAGAGGGTAGCCAGGGAAAGGGTTGGCCCACTGAAGGATAGGCAAGGGAATCTATGTGTGGAGCCAGAGGAAATGGGCGAGGTACTAAATGAATACTTTGCATCAGTATTCACCAAAGAGAAGGAATTGGTAGATGTTGAGTCTGTAGAAGGGTGTGTAGATAGCCTGGGTCACATTGAGATCCAAAAAGAAGAGGTGTTGGGCGTCTTAAAAAATATTAAGGTAGATAAGTCCCCAGGGCCTGATGGGATCTACCCCAGAATACTGAAGGAGGCTGGAGAGGAAATTGCTGAGGCCTTGACAGAAATATTTGGGTCCTCACTGTCTTCAGGTGATGTCCCGGAGGACTGGAGAATAGCCAATGTTGTTCCTCTGTTTAAGAAGGGTAGCAAGGATAATCCAGGGAACTACAGGTCGGTGAGCCTTACTTCAGTGGTAGGGAAATTACTGGAGAGAATTCTTCGAGACAGGATCTACTCCCATTTGGAAGCAAATGGACGTATTAATGAGAGGCAGCATGGTTTTGTGAAGGAGAGGTCGTGTCTCACTAACTTGATAGAGTTTTTCGAGGAGGTCACAAAGATGATTGATGCAGGTAGGGCAGTGGATGTTGTCTATATGGACTTCAGTAAGGCCTTTGACAAGGTCCCTCATGGTAGACTAGTACAAAAGGCGAAGTCACACGGGATCAGGGGTGAGCTGGCAAGGTGGATACAGAACTGGCTAGGTCATAGAAGGCAGAGAGTTGCAATGGAAGGATGCTTTTCTAATTGGAGGGCTGTGACTAGTGGTGTTCCGCAGGGATCAGTGCTGGGACCTTTGCTGTTTGTAGTATATATAAATGATTTGGAGGAAAATGTAACTGGTCTGATTAGTAAGTTTGCAGACGACACAAAGGTTGGTGGAATTGCGGATAGCAATGAGGATTGTCAGAGGATGCAGCAGGATTTAGATTGTTTGGAGACTTGGGCGGAGAGATGGCAGATGGAGTTTAATCCGGACAAATGTGAGGTAATGCATTTTGGAAGGTCTAATGCAGGTAGGGAATATACAGTGAATGGTAGAACCCTCAAGAGTATTGACAGTCAGAGAGATCTAGGTGTACAGGTCCACAGGTCACTGAAAGGGGCAACACAGGTGGAGAAGGTAGTCAAGAAGGCATACGGCATGCTTGCCTTCATTGGCCGGGGCATTGAGTATAAGAATTGGCAAGTCATGTTGCAGCTGTATAGAACCTTAGTTAGGCCACACTTGGAGTATAGTGTTCAATTCTGGTCGCCACACTACCAGAAGGATGTGGAGGCTTTAGAGAAGGTGCAGAAGAGATTTACCAGAATGTTGTCTGGTATGGAGGGCATTAGCTATGAGGAGCGGTTGAATAAACTTGGTTTGTTCTCACTGGAACGACGGAGGTTGAGGGGCGACCTGAAAGAGGTCTACAAAATTATGAGGGGCATAGACAGAGTGGATAGTCAGAGGCTTTTCCCCAGGGTAGAGGGGTCAATTACTCAGGGGCATAGGTTTAAGGTGCCAGGGGCAAGGTTTAGAATAGATGTACGAGGCAAGTTTTTTACACAGAGGGTAGTGGGTGCCTGGAACTCGCTACCGGAGGAGCTGGTGGAAGCAGGGACGATAGTGACATTTAAGGGGCATCTTGACAAATACATGAATAGGATGGGAATAGAGGGATACGGACCCAGGAAGTGTAGAAGATTGTAGTTTAGTCGGGCAGCATGGTCGGCACGGGCTTGGAGGGCCGAAGGGCCTGTCCCTGTGCTGTACATTTCCTTGTTCTTTGTTCTCGCTCACCCTCACACTCTCTCACCCTCACCCCCTCTCACCCTCACACTCTCTCACCCTCACACTCTCTCACCCTCACACTCGCTCACACTCACCCTCTCTCACACTCACCCTCTCTCACCCTCACCCTCACACTCACCCTCTCTCACACTCACCCTCTCTCACCCTCACCCTCTCTCACCCTCACCCTCTCTCACACGCACACTCTCTCACCCTCACACTCTCTCACCCTCACACTCGCTCACACTCACCGTCTCTCACCCTCACACTCGCTCACACTCACCCTCTCTCACCCTCACCCTCTCTCACCCTCACACTCGCTCACACTCACCCTCTCTCACCCTCACACTCTCTCACCCTCACCCTCTCTCACCCTCACCCCCTCTCACCCTCACTCTCACACACTCACTCTCTCACCCTCACACTCACACTCTCACACGCACACTCTCTCCCCCTCACACTCTCTCACCCTCACACTCTCTCACCCTCACACTCTCTCACCCTCACACTCTCTCACCCTCACACTCTCTCCCCTCACACTCTCTCACCCTCACACTCTCTCACCCTCACACTCTCTCACCCTCACACTCTCTCACCCTCACACTCACACTCTCCCACCCTCACACTCTCTCCCCTCACACTCTCTCACCCTCACACTCACTCACACTCTCTCACCCTCACACTCTCTCACCCTCACACTCTCTCACCCTCACACTCGCTCACACTCACACTCTCTCACCCTCACACTCTCTCACCCTCACACTCTCTCTCTCACCCTCACACTCTCTCACCCTCACACTCTCACACCCTCACACTCTCTCACCCTCACACTCTCTCACCCTCACACTCGCTCACACTCACACTCCCTCACCCTCACACTCTCTCACCCTCACACTCTCTCACCCTCACACTCACACTCTCTCACCCTCACACTCACACTCTCTCACCCTCACACTCGCTCACACTCACACTCTCTCACCCTCACACTCTCTCACCCTCACACTCTCTCACCCTCACACTCTCACACCCTCACACTCTCTCACCCTCACACTCTCTCACCCTCACACTCTCTCACCCTCACACTCGCTCACACTCACACTCTCGCACCCTCACACTCTCTCACCCTCACACTCTCTCACCCTCACGCTCACACTCTCTCACCCTCACACCCGCTCACACTCACACTCTCACCCTCACACTCTCTCACCCTCACACTCTCTCACCCTCACACTCACACTCTCTCACCCTCACACTCACACTTTCTCACCCTCACACTCGCTCACACTCACACTCTCTCACCCTCACACTCACACTTTCTCACCCTCACACTCGCTCACAGTCACACTCTCTCACCCTCACACTCTCTCACCCTCACACTCTCTCACCCTCACACTCTCTCACACTCACACTCTCTCACCCTCACACTCGCTCACACTCACACTCTCTCACCCTCACACTCTCTCACACTCACACTCTCTCACCCTCACACTCTCTCACCCTCACACTCGCTCACACTCACTCACAATCACACTCTCTCACCCTCACACTCTCTCACCCTCACATCCCTCCTCAAACAATTGTTCTATAAAATGACCTGTGGGGGTGGGGGAAAGAGTGGAGGGTGGTGTTGGTTAAGGGGGGGGGGGTGGGGGTGAGTGGAATGGAGAGAGAGGAAGTGGGAGAGGGTTAAAGATGGGGGAGAGAGGGAGGGAGGAGCAGGGTGGGAAGGGGGCGGAGCCTTTAGCCAAAGCACCGAGGGGACAGTATTTGAGGGCGAGTGAGGAGGGGGGGGGGGCGCGCAGATCCCGGCAGCTTGTCAGATACAGAGAGAGAGAGAGAGATAGTGATAGAGAGAGAGATAGTGATAGAGAGAGAGAGATAGTGATAGGGAGAGAGAGAAAGAGATAGTGATAGAGAGAGAGAGAGAGAGATCGTGATAGAGAGAGAGAGATAGTGATAGAGAGAGAGATAGTGATAGAGAGAGAGATAGTGATAGGGAGAGAGAGAGAGAGATAGTGATAGAGAGAGAGAGATAGTGATAGAGAGAGAGAGAGAGATAGTGATAGAGAGAGAGAGATAGAGAGAGAGAGAGATAGTGACAGAGAGAGAGAGAGAGTGACAGAGAGATAGTGATAGAGAGAGAGAGATAGTGATAGAGAGATAGTGACAGAGAGAGGGAGTGACAAAGAGATAGTGATAGAGAGAGAGAGATAGTGATAGAGAGATAGTGACAGAGAGAGAGATAGTGACAGAGAGAGAGAGATAGTGATAGAGAGAGAGATAGTGATAGAGAGAGAGATAGTGACAGAGAGAGAGAGAGTGACAGAGAGAGAGAGAGAGATAGTGAGAGAGAGAGAGATAGTGATAGAGAGAGAGACAGTGACAGAGAGAGAGAGAGATAGTGACAGAGAGAGAGAGAGATAGTGATAGAGAGAGAGATAGTGATAGAGAGGTAGTGGCAGAGAGAGAGAGACATAGTGACAGAGAGAGATAGTGACAGAGAGCGAGAGAAATAGTGATAGAGAGAGAGATAGTGACAGAGAGAGAGAGAGAGAGATAGTGATAGAGAGAGAGAGAGATAGTGACAGAGAGAGAGAGGGGGAGTGACAGAGAGATAGTGATAGAGAGAGAGAGATAGTGATAGAGAGATAGTGACAGAGAGAGAGATAGTGACAGAGAGAGAGAGATAGTGATAGAGAGAGAGATAGTGACAGAGAGAGAGAGAGATATAGTGACAGAGAGAGAGAGAGATAGTGTTAGAGAGAGAGATAGTGACAGAGAGAGAGAGAGAGAGAGAGATAGTGACAGAGAGAGAGACATAGTGACAGAGAGAGAGACATAGTGACAGAGAGCGAGAGAGAGAGAGAGAGATAGTGACAGAGAGAGAGAGAGATAGTGACAGAGAGAGGGAGAGAGACATAGTGACAGAGAGAGACAGATAGAGAGATAGTGACAGAGAGAG
Source organism: Scyliorhinus torazame (assembly GCF_047496885.1). Taxonomy (NCBI): domain Eukaryota; kingdom Metazoa; phylum Chordata; class Chondrichthyes; order Carcharhiniformes; family Scyliorhinidae; genus Scyliorhinus; species Scyliorhinus torazame. The sequence goes on from NC_092713.1 coordinate 10,849,298, forward strand.
GGAGAGAGATAGTGACAGAGAGAGAGGTAGTGACAGAGAGAGAGAGAGTGATAGAGAGAGAGATAGTGACAGAGAGAGATAGTGACAGAGAGAGAGAGAGAGATATTGACAGAGAGGGAGAGAGATAGTGACAGAGAGAGAGAGATAGTGATAGAGAGAGAGATAGTGACAGAGAGAGAGAGAGAGAGATAGTGACAGAGAGAGAGAGATAGTGACAGAGAGAGAGAGAGAGATAGTGACAGAGAGAGAGAGAGAGAGAGATAGTGACAGAGACAGAGAGAGATAGTGACAGAGAGAGAGAGAGAGAGATAGTGACAGAGAGAGAGAGAGATAGTGACAGAGAGAGAGAGAGAGACATAGTGACAGAGAGAGAGAGATAGAGAGATAGTGACAGAGAGAGGGAGAGAGATATAGTGACAGAGAGAGAGAGAGAGATATTGACAGAGAGAGGGAGAGAGATAGTGACAGAGAGAGAGAGAGAGACAGAGAGAGTGAGAGATAGTGACAGAGAGAGAGATAGAGATAGTGACTCTAAGAGAGAGAGAGAGACAGAGAGAGAGAGTGACAGAGAGACAGAGAGAGAGAGAGAGACAGAGAGAGAGTGACAGGGAGAGCGTGAGAGACAGAGTGAGAGAGAGAGACAGAGAGAGAGACAGAGTGAGAGAGAGAGCGAGACAGAGTGAGAGAGAGAGAGGCTTAGTCAGAGTTGGGCAGTGCTGAGTTGTGTGTCAGAGTGCAGTGTGTTGCAGCCAGACTGTGTCACTGTGCCTCTGTGCCACTCAGCTGGGCACTGTGCTCTGTCTCTCTGTCTGTGTCTCTCTCTGTCTGTGCTCTCTCAGTGAGCTGGGCACTGTGCTCTGTCTCTCTGTGTCTCTCTCTGTCTGTGCTCTCTCGGTGAGCTGGGGAGTGTGCTCTGTCTCTCTGTGTCTCTCTCTGTGTGTGCTCTCTCTCTGTGCTCTCTCGGAGCTGGACAGTATGACTATGGCTGCCAGCCTGCCTGTCTTTGGCAGATGCAGCCACGCTGTGGTGCGGGGCATCCCGGACTCTCTGGCGGCTGAAGCGTTGCGGATGAGCGGGGGAGAGGCGGTGGATCTGGAGGCTGCCCGGAGGGAGCACCAGCGCTACACCCGGGTCCTGGGCACCGAGCTGGGGTTAGAGCTCCGCCAGCTGCCCGCAGACCCCGCGCTGCCCGACTGCGTCTTCGTGGAGGACACGGCGGTGGTTTGTGGAGACACCGCCTTACTGACCCGGCCCGGGGCTCCGAGCCGGAGGAGAGAGGTAAGAGAGACCACCCCCCCCCACAAATACAGCCCCCACCCCCCACAAATACAGCCCCCACCCCCCACAAATACAGCCCCCACCCCCCACAAATACAGCCCCCACCCCAACCCAACCGAACCCCCTCCCCCCCCAAATACCCCCCCATCCCCAACCCCCCCAATACCCCCATCCCCCCCATACCCCCATCCCCAACCCCCCCAATACCCTCATCCCCAACCCCCCCAATACCCCCATCCCCAACCCCCCACATACCCCCATACCCCCTATACCCCCACCCCCCCTATACCCCCACCCCCCTAATACCCCCAACCCACCAATACCCCCATCCCCAACCCCCCCAATACCCCCATCCCCAACCCCCCCCCAATACCCCCATCCCCAACCCCCCAAAATATCCCCAACCCCGCCCAAATACACCCCCAATCCCAACACCCCCAATACCCCATCCCCCCCAATACCCCCATCCCCAACACCCCCAAATATCCCCAACCCCCCCAATTACCCCCAACCCCCCCAAATACCCCCCCATCCCCCCCAAATATCCCCCCATCCCCACCCCCCCAAATATCACCCCATCCCCCCCAAATACCCCCCATCCCCAACCCCCCCAATACACCCCCCCATCCCCAACCCCCCCAAATACACACCCCCATCCCCAAACCCCCAAATACCCCCCCATCCCCAACCCCCCCCAAATACACCCCCAACCCCCCCCAAATACACCCCCATCCCCAACCCCCCCCAAATACACCCCATTCCCAACCCCCCCAAATAAACCCTCCATCCCCAACCCCCCCAAATAAACCCCCCATCCCCAACCCCCCCAAATCTCCTCCCCAACTATGTATCCCCCCAAATCCACCCCCTCCATCCCCATATCTCCCCAAATACACCCGCACCCCCAAATCCCCCCCATCCCCCCAATACACTCCCCCATCCCCAACTCCCCCCAAATACAACCCCCCATCCCCAACCCCCCCAAATACAACCCCTATCCCCAAACCCCCCAAATACACCCCACCATCCCCAACCCCCCCAAATACACCCCCCATCCCCACCCCCACAAATCCCACCCCCATACCCAACCCCCCGAACCATGTCCCCACCAAATCCCCCCTAACCAGTTTCCCCCCCACCCATCCCCAACCCCCCAAAATCCCCCCATCCCCTAACCATGTACCCCCCACACACACTTCACCCCCACCCCACCCCATCCCAAATCCCGCCGTACACACACACCTCTCCTCCACCCTGTATCCTCCCCATCCCCAAACACCCCCCACACACCTCCCCCTAACCATGTAACCACCCCACCCCATCCCACCCTGCACCCCCCACCCCTTCCCCAAATCCCCCCACCAGCCCCCCACACACACATCTCACCCCTACCCTATACCCCCCACCCCCACATCCTCCTCACCCCCACCCCCCACCATGTACCCCCCATCCTCCTCACCCCCACCCCCCACCATGTACCCCCTCCACCCCCCACACACTCCTCCCCCAACATCCCCCACCCCTCTGCCCCCCCACCCACTACCCACCATGTACCCCCCACACCCCCCACTACCCCCACCCTGCCTCCACCGTGTACCCCCAACCCCACACACACCTCACCCCACCCCCCATACACATACATCCCTCCACCACTCCACACTGCCCACCCCCACATCCCCCTCCCCACCCCCACACCATGTATTCCCCACACACACCTCATCCCCCCTGCACCCACCACCATGTACCCCCACACACCTCAGACCCCCAGACCCCCCACCATGTACCCCCACCCCACACACACCACCCCTACCCCCCACCCTCACCCCTATACAACCGTTCAAACACACCCTGCACCCCCACATCCACCCCATCCTGCACGCCCCACTCTCACACTGCACCCCAGCCTCACCCTGCACCCCCCACCCCACCCTGCACCCCCACTCCACCTCCATCCTGCACCCCCCACCCCACCCTGCACCCCTACCCTCACCCTGCACCCCCACATCCACCTCCACCCTGCACCCCCCACCCCACCCTGCACCCCCACCCTCACCCTGCACCCCCACATCCACCTCCACCCTGCACCCCCCACCCTCACACTGCACCCCAGCCTCACCCTGCACCCCCCACCTGCACCCTGCACCCCCCACCCTGCACCCCCCACCCCACACCCCCCATGCTGAAAACCCCACCCTCCATCTCCACCGTCCATCTCTCCAACCTCTATCCCCTCCAACCTCTGTCCATCCCTTCTATACACTTTAACCTCTATCCCACGATCACTCCTGCACTGTTAGCACTGTAGCAGCATTCATTACGTGGACAGAACGGAAGCACAGTGGTTAGCACTGTTGCTTCACAGCTTCAGGGTCCCAGGTTCGATTCCCGGCTTGGGTCACTGTCTGTGCGGAGTCTGCACGTTCTCCCCGTGTCTGTGTGGGTTTCCTCCGGGTGCTCCGGTTTCCTCCCACAGTCCCGAAAGACGTGTTGTTCGGTGAATTGGGACATTCTGAATTCTCCCTCTGTGTACCCGAACAGGCGCCGGAATGTGGCGACTAGGGGCTTTTCACAGTAACTTCACTGCAGTGTTAATGTAAACCTACTTGTGACAATAATAAAGATTATTATTATAACCTCCAATTCTATAACTTTCCTCCATCACTCCATAGAACCATAGAAATGTTACAGCACAGAACGAGGCCATTCGGCCATTTTGTCCATGCCAGCCCGTGTACACCCCGGTGCCCTTTCTTTTTCTTTTAATAAATTTAGAGTATCCAATTTATTTTTTCCAATTAAGGGGCAATGTAGCGCGGCCAATCCACCCACCCTGCACATCTTTGGATCGTGGGGGCGAAACCCACGCAGACACGGGGAGAATGTGCAAACTCCACACGGACAGTGACCCAGAGCCGGGATCGAACCTGGGACCTCGGCGCCGTGAGGCAACAGGGCTAACCCACTGCGCCACCGTGCTGCCCTCCGGTGCCCTTTCTGATCCCACCTTCCTGCACCCAGTATCCCTGTAGCTTACAGCTGGTAAGAATCAGATCCCAGTACTTTTTAAAAGAGTTTAGGGTTTCTGCCTCCACCACCAACTCGGGCAGCGAGTTCCAGACTCCCCACTACCCTCTGTGTAAAAAAGTTCTTCCTCATGTCCCCTCTACACCTTCTGCCACTCATCCTGAATCTATGTCCACTGGTTCTAGAATTCTCCACTCTATCTCCTCCCCTCATAATTGTGTACACCTCACTCAAGACACCCCTCAGCCTTCTTTGTTCCAGGGAAAATACCCCAACCTATCCAATCTCTCCTCGTAGCTACACTTTTCCAGCCCTGGCAACATTCTTGTAAACCTCCTCTGCACTCTCTCCAGAGCAATAACGTCCTTCCTGTAATGTGGTGACCAGAACTGCAGACAATACGGCCAGTTGTGGCCTCACGAGTGTTTTATACAATTCCAACATTATACCTTTACTTTTATATTCTACACCTCTGCCAATGAAGGCGAGCATTCCGTATGCTTTCTTAACAACCTTGTCTACTTGAACTGCTGCCTTTAAGGACCTGTGTCCCTGTACGCCAAGATCTCTCACTTCATCGACCCCTTTAGTATATTCCCATTGATTGTGTACTCCCAATAAATGTTTGACCTCCCTAAATGCTGACCTCACACTTCTCATGGTTAAATTCCATCTGCCATTTTATCGCCCACTCCACCATCTCATCTATATCATTCTGGAGATTACAGCTATCCTCGAGACTGTCCACCACTCGGCCAATCTTTCTGTCGTCTGCAAATTTCCCAGTAAGTCCCCAACTTTCACATCCAAATTGTTAATATATAACACAAACAGTCAGGGTCCCAACACCGAGCCCTGTGGAACACCACTTCAAACAACTTTCCAATTGCAGGGCAGCCATCGGCCATTACTCTTTGTTTCCTGTTACTCAGCCAACTTTTTATCCAGTTTGCCACATTCCCTGTATCCCATGGGCTTTCACTTTTTTGACCAATCTGCCATGTGGGACTTTGTCAAACTCCTTGCTGAAATCCATGTCCACCACATCCATTGCACTACCTTCATCAACTCATCCTGTAATTTCCTCAAATAATTCAGTCAAATTTGTGAGGCAAGACCTTCCATTAACAAATCCAAGCTGACTCTCCCTGACTAGCCCATGCCTTTCTATGTGACAGGTAATCCTACCTCTCAGGATTGATTCTAGTAATTTTCCCAACACCGACATAAGACTAACTGGCCTATAATTGTTCGGCATTTCCTTTGATCCCCTTTTAAACAATGGAACCACGTTTGCATTTCTACAGTCCTCCGATACCTCTCCTGTGTCTAGTGAGATTTAGAAAATCATCCTCAGTGCATCTGCTATCTTCTCCTGACCTCCTTCAGGAGCGTCGGAAACAATCCATCTGGCCCTTCCAACGTATCAAATTTCATGGATTTCCCGTCCAATCTCTCACGGTGTTCCTCCAGGACTACTATATCTGCATCATCCCTTTCCTTTGTAAACACGGAGATAAAATATTCATTTAAAACCTTTCCCATCGCCTCTGCATCTACACACTAGTTCCCCTCTTCATCGCTGATCGGTCCCACGTTTTCCTTAACTAATCGTTTACCATTAATATATTGGTTACGCTTTGGGTTTTCTTTAACTTTACTTGCTAATCATTTTTCATGCACTTTCTTTGATTTCCTTAGTTCCTTTTTGACTGCGTCCCTGCCCTTCCTCTACTTGTCTAGTCTATCTACAGTGCTTAGTTCTTTGTGCCGATTGTCCGCTTTCTTTTTGTTTGATCTTCCCCTGTATTCCTCCAGACAACCAGGGAGGTCTAGATTTGGCAGTACCACTATTATTTTTGGAGGGGACATGTCTGCTTTGTACATTTAGGATCTCGCTTTTTTGTGCTTTCCACTGATTTAATCCTCTAGCCAACGCTGGCTAGCCCACCTCAACCAAGACCCTTCTCATTCCTGCTAAATTTGCCTTCCCCCAGTTCAAAACTTTTACTCCTACCTCATCTCTGTCCGTTTCCATGGTAATACTGGATCTAACTGAATTGTGATCACTATCCCCGACATGGTGCTGTCCCTTCACGCACTTGCCTTCTTCGTTCCCCAAGACTAGATCGAGAATTGCATCTCCTCTCGTTGCCTTTGTCACTAATTGGTTGAAAAACATTTCCTGGACATACTGCATGAATCATTCTCCTTCAGCTTCCCTTATATTGTTTGAATCCCAGTTGACTTTGGGATAGTTAAAGTCTTCTACTGTTATAACCCATGCAAATACATGGTGAACATGCAGACTCCTTCACATTGCCCTCTTATTCTTATGGTCAGAAATTTGCCTACATTTTTGTTTTTCTATCTCCCATTCACTATTTGGGGGAGTGTAGTATATTCCCAGTAGTGTGACGGCCTCTTTTTTATTTCTATGTTCAACCCACAAAGCCTTGTTTGCTGACCCATTTATTATGTCTTCCCTTCTCACAACTGGAATTGATTCTTTAACCATTACTGCTACTCCCCTCCTTTTCTGTCTCCTCCTCTATCCTGCCTGAAAACTCTGTACCAAGGGATATTCAGCTGCCAATTTCCCCCCCCCTTTAGCCAGGTTTCCGTTATAGCAATGACATCCTGCTGTCATGTGTCTACCTGTGCCCTGAACTCAGCTACCTTGTTTGTAATACTCCTTGCATTGAAGTATAAACAGTTCAACACCACCATCTTCCCTTGCTGGACACTTTTTAACCTTTGTTTCTTCTGTATTTCCCAAGTCCATCACAACATCTTCTACATCACTACCTCCATTTTCTTGATCTGAATCTGACCTATCAGGGATCTCAGCCTCCTGCCACACTAGTTTAAATACTCCCCAACAGAACTAGTGAAAGCCCCCGTTAGAACGTTGGTCCCAGCTCTGCCTGGGTGCAATCCACCCGGTTTGTACACGTCCCATCTTCCCCAGAACCAGCCCCAGTGCCTCAAGATACTAAATCCCTCCCGGCCACACCATCTCTCCAGCTCCTCTCGCGCTCTTTTCAAACTCCCAGCTCCTCTCGCGCTCTTTGTGAACTCTCAGTTCCTCTCTCGCTCTTTGTGAACTCTCAGTTCCTCTCTTGCTCTTTGTGAACTCCCAGTTCCTCTCTCGCTCTTTTCAAACTCCCGGCTCCTCTCTCGCTCTTTGTGAACTCTCAGTTCCTCTCTTGCTCTTTGTGAACTCCCAGTTCCTCTCTCGCTCTTTTCAAACTCCCAGCTCCTCTCTTGCTCTTTGTGAACTCCCAGTTCCTCTCTCGCTCTTTGTGAACTCTCAGTTCCTCTCTCGCTCTTTGTGAACTCCCAGTTCCTCTCTCGCTCTTTTCAAACTCCCAGCTCCTCTCTTGCTCTTTGTGAACTCCCAGTTCCTCTCTCGCTCTTTGTGAACTCTCAGTTCCTCTCTCGCTCTTTGTGAACTCCCAGCTCCTCTCTTGCTCTTTGTGAACTCCCAGTTCCTCTCTCGCTCTTTGTGAACTCTCAGTTCCTCTCTTGCTCTTTGTGAACTCTCAGTTCCTCTCTCGCTCTTTTCAAACTCCCAGTTCCTCTCTCGCTCTTTGTGAACTCTCAGTTCCTCTCTTGCTCTTTGTGAACTCCCAGTTCCTCTCTCGCTCTTTTCAAACTCCCGGTTCCTCTCTCGCTCTTTGTGAACTCTCAGTTCCTCTCTCGCTCTTTTCAAACTCCCAGCTCCTCTCTCGCTCTTTGTGAACTCCCAGTTCCTCTCTCGCTCTTTGTGAACTCTCAGTTCCTCTCTCGCTCTTTGTGAACTCCCAGTTCCTCTCTCGCTCTTTTCAAACTCCCAGCTCCTCTCTTGCTCTTTGTGAACTCCCAGTTCCTCTCTCGCTCTTTGTGAACTCTCAGTTCCTCTCTTGCTCTTTGTGAACTCTCAGTTCCTCTCTCGCTCTTTTCAAACTCCCAGTTCCTCTCTCGCTCTTTGTGAACTCCCAGTTCCTCTCTCGCTCTTTGTGAACTCTCAGTTCCTCTCTCGCTCTTTGTGAACTCTCAGTTCCTCTCTCGCTCTTTTCAAACTCCCAGCTCCTCTCTTGCTCTTTGTGAACTCCCAGTTCCTCTCTCGCTCTTTGTGAACTCTCAGTTCCTCTCTTGCTCTTTGTGAACTCCCAGTTCCTCTCTCGCTCTTTGTGAACTCTCAGTTCCTCTCTTGCTCTTTGTGAACTCCCAGCTCCTCTCGCGCTCTTTGTGAACTCTCAGTTCCTCTCTCGCTCTTTGTGAACTCCCAGTTCCTCTCTCGCTCTTTTCAAACTCCCAGCTCCTCTCTCGCTCTTTGTGAACTCTCAGTTCCTCTCTTGCTCTTTGTGAACTCCCAGTTCCTCTCTCGCTCTTTTCAAACTCCCGGCTCCTCTCTCGCTCTGTGAACTCCCGGCTCCTCTCTTGCTCTTTGTGAACTCCCAGTTCCTCTCTCGCTCTTTTCAAACTCTCAGTTCTTCTCTCGCTCTTTTCAAACTCCCAGTTCCTCTCTCGCTCTTTGTGAACTCCCAGTTCCTCTCTCGCTCTTTGTGAACTCCCAGTTCCTCTCTCGCTCTTTTCAAACTCCCGGCTCCTCTCTCGCTCTTTGTGAACTCCCAGTTCCTCGCTCGCTCTTTTCAAACTCCCGGTTCCTCTCTCGCTCTTTGTGAACTCCCAGTTCCTCTCTCGCTCTTTTCAAACTCCCAGCTCCTCTCTCGCTCTTTTCCACCTCGCATCACTCCACCCCTCCTCCATCCCACTTACTCTCTTTCAAGTCCCAGCACCCTGCGCCCTTTCCCCCTATTTCATGCTTCGGAAATCAGAAGCACAAAGGGACTTGGGAGTCCTTGTTCACGATTAATGTGCAGGTTCAGTCGGCAGTTAAGAAGGCAAATGCAATGTTAGCATTCATGTCGCGAGGGCTAGAATACAAGGCCAGAGGGTGGTGAATTTCTTCGGCCAGAGGGAGGTGAATCTGTGGAACTCTTCGCTGCAGAAGGCTGTGGAGCCCAATTCACTGAGTGTCTTTAAGACAGAGATAGATAGGTTCTTGATTAATAAGGGGATCAGGGGTTATGGGGAGAAGGCAGGAGAATGGAGATGAGAAAATATCAGCCATGATTGAATGGCGGAGCAGACTCGATGGGCCGAGTGGCCTAATTCTGCTCCTATGTCTTATGGTCTGATGGTCTTATGGCCTTATGGTCCTGCCCTCCACCTCTGTACCCCCATCCTGTATCCCTCCTCCATTGTTCTCCCCCCTGGTCCCCTCTCCGCCCCCCCCCCATTCCCCTCCCCTCATTCCTCTCCCCCTAGGTCTCCTCTCTGCCCCCCTGCTGTCCTCCCCACCCCACCCCCTCACTGGGTCCCCTCTCCACCCCCCATTCCCCTTTCTGCCCCCCATTCCACTCCATTCCCCCCTGTCCCCCCCCTCCCTCCCAGTCCCCTCTCCACCTCCTGCCCGCTCCCCCTCTGTTCCCCTCCTGGTCCCCTCTCCGCCCCCTCTTGCTCCCCCCTCTCCCACCAAGATGTGGTCTGGAGCCTGTTGCTGTGCCTCGTGTTTGCTGCCCCGTGTTCATTCATTCATTGGTCCATTTAAACAGAGAGCTTTGGGGAGAATCATGCACGCTTTTCATCCATTACTTCCACATTTCCCACTCTGACACAAGTTCATCGAGGGACTGTGTCTCTTTCCTTCCCTCTCTTTAACTCTGTCTCCTCTTTCACTCCCTCCTTATCCTTTGCATTCTCCCTTTTTACCACTACCCTCCCTCACTTCCTCCCCATGTTACTCCCTCTCCCTCCAAGATGCAGAATAATATTAACGGTGCACAAATCTGAACCTGTAACTGAAGAATTAACCATCTTCCTGCCGGATACTTGTGAAAATGCAAATCGACGTTGGTGCCTCCCCATTCAATTCTGCCCTTTGATCTTGTGTTTGATAACCAAGCATTTAAATCTAGTTAATGATTTCTCAGTCAGTTCGATGATCATTAACATTGTTTATCTATTGAGTAAACAGTCCTCACTGATACCGTGTGCAAGTCACTGGAGGTATTTCTGACTGCGTTGAAATTTAAAATGGGAAAAGTGCACAATGACATGAAAATGGAACAAGATCATAAGTTCACTAAGAAACGGACTATTTTCATTCCAATCTCAATGTCATTGTTCTTAAGCTGCTGAAAATTGGGTTCTTTCTGTTTTTCTGTTGTTGGACATTAAGTGGTTCTTGTATTGGTTGAAACACAAACGCTGAACTTCCATGTGTACCTCAGGATAAGAAGTCATTTAGAAAACATAGACATGTTTATGCAGCACGGTAGCACAGTGGTTAGCACTGTTGCTTAACAGCTCCAGGGTCCCAGGTTCGATTCCGGCTTGGGTCACTGTCTGTGTGGAGTCTGCACGTTCTCCCCGTGTCTGCGTGGGTTTCCTCCGGGTGCTCCGGTTTCCTCCCACAGTCCAAAGACGTGCAGACCATGGATTGGCCATGATAAATTGCCCATAGCGACCAAAAAGGTTAAGAGGGGTTATTGGGTTACGGGGATAGGGTGGAAGTGAGGGCTCCAGTGGGTCGGTGCAGACTCGATGGTCCGAATGGCCTCCTTCTGCACTGCATGTTCTATGTATGTTCTATGACACGAACCTGTCCGCTATTCAATATTATCATGGCTGATCCTCCATCTCAATGCCATACAGGCGCACTCTCCCCATACCCCTTTGATATGTTTAGTGTCTGGAAATCTATCTATTTCTATCTTAAATATATTCAGTGACTTTGGCTGGGATTTAATGCTCCCCCCGCCCCACACACACACAATGGGTTCTAAGGCGCGGGGGGGGGGGGGGGGGGGCGGAGATACAATCCGCCTGGAATCCCAACCGTCCTAGCCCAGATGCAACTTTACTGTGGGAGGGGCAGGGCCTTGGTCTGGAAGCCCCTCAGTATTTCCGCATCAAGGCCCTTAAATGGCCAAACTTGTGCACAGCACTGCAGTACCTCTTCCAGCCACTGCAGTGCTGTACCTGGAGGGGCTTTATAGCTGTCGGCCAATCTGCTTGGCCAACTGCCTTCCAAGCCGAGACTTCCATCCAAGTCTGGCTAGAAGTCCCGCCTACTGGAAATCAATGCTCAACTGAGCGCAAAGTAGTGGCGGGCTTGTCAGAGTTGGCGGGGAAGAGCTCCCTGCCAACTCTCAGGGTCGCAGGCACCGGATGGATAACTTCACACTTGTTAAACTGCATCCGGCATGTATTTGCCACTCACTCAGTTTGTCTAAATTGCCTTGAAGCCTCGTTCCATCCTCCTTACCACTCAATTTTGTGTCATCGGCCAACTTAGAAATATTGCCATTGGTTCCCTCTTTCAAACCATTTCTATAGGTTTGTGAACAGCTGAAGCCCAAGATCCCTGTGATACCCCACTAGCCACTGTCTGCCACTCCAATAAAGACCCATTTATTCCTACTCTGTTTATGACTGCTAACCAATTTTCAATCCAAGCCAATCCCATGTGCTTTAATTTTCCACACAAGCTCTTTTTAAAAAAAAGTTTGAGTACCCAATTCACTTATTCCAATTAAGGGCCAATTTAGCGCGGCCAATCCACCCACCCTGCACATCTTTGGGTTGTGGGGGCGAAACCCACGCGGACACGGGGAGAATGTGCAAACTCCACACGGACAGTGACCCAGAGCCGGGATCGAACCTGGGACCTCGGCGCCGTGAGGCTGCAGGGCTACCCCACTGCTCCACCGTGCTGCCCGTTCCACACAAGCTCTTATGTGGGACTTTATCAAAAGCTCTCTGAAAATCCAAATCCACCACATTCGATTGGTTCCCCCTTACCTATTCTACGCGTTACGTTCTTGAAAGGCTCCAGTAGGTTTGTCGAACATGATTTCTCTTCTATAGATCCATGCTGACTTTGTTTAATTCCATTGATATTTTCTACACATCCTGTTATCACATCCTTTATAATAGACTCCAGTATTTTCCCGACAATAACTAACTAGTCTGTAATTTCCTGTAAATACTGTGGCTGCAAGACTAGGTGAGGTGTTTGGAATCCTGCAGTGAATAACTCACCTCCTGACTCCCCCAAAGCTTGTCCACCATCTACAAGGCACAAGTCTCCACTTGCCTGGATGAGTTCAGCTCCAACAACACTCAAGAAGCTCAACACCATCCAGGACAAAGCAGCCCCGCTTGATTGCTCCCCCTTCCACAAACATTCAAACCCTCCACCACCGTCGAACAGTGGCAGCCGTGTGTACCATCTACACGATGCACTGCAGTAACTCACCAAGGTTCCTTAGGCAGCACCTTCCAAACCCACGAACACCACCATCTAGAAGGACAAGAGCAGCAGATACCTGGGAACCCCACCATCTGGAGGTTCCCCTCCAAGTCACTCACCACCCTGACTTGGAAATATATCGCCGTTCCTTCACTGTCGCTGGGACAACACCCTGGAACTCCCTCCCTAACAGCACAGTGGGTGTACCGACAGCTCAGGGACTGCAGCGGCTCAAGAAGGCAGCTCACCACCATCTTCTCAAGGACAATTAGGGATGGGCAACAAATGCTGGCCTAGTCAACGAAGCCCACATCCCGTAAAAGTAAATTTTAAAAAAATCACACAGCTGGAATCGCATGTAGGCCAGACCCTGTAAGATTGGCTAACTTCCTTCCCTAAAGGACAGCAATGAACAAGTGGGTTTTTCTGACAATCCGCCATGGTTTTTCAATTCCAGTCTTTTAAAATTGAATTCATATTTCACCATCTGCCATGGTGTGGTTTGAACCCTGGTCCCCAGATAAACAGGTGTCCCAAATACTAGCCCAGTGACAATACCACTACACCATTGCCACCCCTCTGCCACAGCATCATTGCTAATTTGGGTTACAATTTCGGAGGGGGCGGAATTTCTTCACTCAAACGTTTGGGGAGCCTTGGAATTGTCCATCCCTGAGAGCTGTGGATACTCCGATGTTGGGTGTACTTGAGAGTTCTGGGTACGCGAGGAATTAAAGGATATGGGGAGAGTGTGAGAAGTTGGAGTTGACACAGAGGACCAGGGTGAACTTGTTGAATGGCAGAGCAGACTTTAAGGGCTGAATTTTCCTGTTTCTTACGAATATTGTTCCAGTGTACACGGTGATGCTGTGGTTACACAGGACGTTCCCAGTGCACTGTGTGCAGTTTTGGTCTCCGTACCTGGGAAAGGATATACTTGCCATAGAGGGACTGCATCGAAGGTTCACCCACCTAATTCCTGGGATGGCTGGATTGTTGTATGAGGAGAGATTGGACCCGTATTCATTGGAATTTAGAACAATGAGAGGGGATCTCATTGAAACGCATCCAATCCTGACAGGGCTGGACAGACTGGGTACAGGAATGATGTTTCTCCTGGCTTGAGGGAGGGGAGGGGCAGGGAGGGGTTGTTTAGAACAAGGGGTCACAGCGTCAGGCTACAGGGAAGGCCATTTAGGAGTGAGATGAGGAGAAGTCTCGTCACTCAGAGGGTGGTGAACCTGTGGATTTCTTTACCGCAGGAGGCTGTGGAGGCCGAGTCACTGAATATATTTGAGAAGTAAATAGATAGATTTATAGACTCCAAAGATGTCAAGGGGCATGGGGAGAGCGTGCGAGTATGGTGTTGAGATGGAGGATCAATTGTAGTTACATTGAATGGTGGAGTACACGTGATGGGCAGAATGGCCTACTGCTCCTATTTTCTGTGCTTCTACGTGATGTATATTGTCGGCAAGTCGCAACTGCGTTGGGGAAAAAAATAATTAATGCGATGAAGCTATTCACTTCATGGTGCAAGATTTCAATCTTTGGCATATATTTGTGTGGGATTGTGTTAATTACATTATGGTCACTGCTGCAAAATGACACCTCCCTGTTGCACTTTTCCTCACCAAATCCATGAAATAATCGAGAAAACAATCCTTCGAATTAAAGAGTATAGATACTGCACACATTCCAGAAATACCCATTTAACAGCTGAACTGCTCAGCTCTCACTGAAATGTTAACCATCGTTAAATTACCTCTTTAAAACCTCTCTTAATGTTAAGATCAGGTTTTGTATCTCGCCAGCTGGTGTTTCACAAGGATTATAGATCTTTGCAGCAATGATCTGTTCCAGGATTTGGTGCAACCTAATTTAGCAGAAGCTGGTGTCTTTCTTTTGAGGATAGAAGTGTAACGTTTGTTTTCTCTGAGGGTCGTTGTGGTGTAATACCAATTGTGGCATTTGGAATGTTGAAACAGGAAGTTGTTGGGAGTAACGGTGAATTAGGGTTCGCTCTCTTTTAAATGTTTCGGTGTAGGATGCAAGTTCTGCCAGGGACAGGCAGGAGCAGTGGACCATCCAGCTCCTCAAGCCCACCTGGTCAAATTTCCCAGGTAACATCTTTGAACAATAAAAGCAAATATTCTTATGACTGACCAAAGCTGCATTCAATATATTGGGTGACACAATGATAGCTTCTACAATGCTTCAGATTAAGTGTTGCAGACAGATCTGTGCAAACTGTTAGAATAAAGATACTAGGGAGACAGAAAAGGAAGATTCCCTGGGATACAAATGATAGCCATGAAAGCTGGCAAAGTGGTCTTTGATTTCCCAACGGAATGACAAGAGTTGAAGAGCAGACTTGTGTCTTTATCGAGATTTATCATGACAAAACCTCAAGAGGGAAACGGTGAAATATTGTTGGGCTGATAAATCAGGAATAGCGCGAGAAAAGCAGGAGAAATTAGAAACATCTATCTTTCAGCAGGTGGTCACCAGACTGTGGAAGGCTTTGACACAAGTGGCTTATTGAGGCAGCGCTGAGAGTAAAAGGGAATTGGAGAGATATTTGAGAAGGTAATTAAACAGCAAAAATTCCTCTTGCAAGAGCAAGTGCTGCACCTTTTCACAAAAGAAACATGCCTTGTTCTGACAAAATGGGTTGTGCAACTATCTGGCAAGGGCACAGATGCCTAGACAAATAAATCTTTCAAAGGAGCAGGACATGGTCAGAGTGAATAGTTGGAAGAATTAACGCTGGCACAGGAGAACTCACTGGCTTCTTCCTTTGGTTTTGCCATGATCTCCGAAAAAAGGGGTCTCGTTTTTTTCCTGTTGACTCATCTTTAGGATTTCACCCTGTACTGGTGGCAACCCCAAATACTTGGCTCCCATGTGTCATGGATCAGTGTCAAAAATGAAATGAATGAATGAAAAAATGAAAATCGCTTATTGTCACAAGTAGGCTTCAAATGAAGTTACTGTGAAAAGCCCCTAGTCGCCACATTCCGGCGCCTGTTCGGGGAGGCTGTTACAGGAATTGAACCGTGCTGCTGGTCTGCCTTGGTCTGCTTTCAAAGCCAGCAATTTAGCCCTGTGCTAAACAGTTTGTATCTAAAACTACACTGAATTTAAGAGAATAAGGACTGTTAGTGGGAGTTTGCTGGGTTTGCACACGGACACCCAGGTCTCCGACACTGCAATAGCGACTACCCTTCAAAACGGCTTATTGGCCCTGGATCGCTTTGGCATTTCCTGAGACCACGAAAGGCGCGACATAAATGCAAAGTCTTTTCTTTTTTCTTTTTCGTCGTCAGTACCACACAGCATGGTCAGCCGAGGTTGTGGATACATTACGGAGGGACTTGAATCTGTAGCTTTCCTACAACGAAGAAGAATGCGAACAACAAGGCAAAGCTGACACTTGAAAAGGTCATTACACATCCAGAATGCAAGTTGAGAAATCAAAAAGTGTACCGGTTCCCGAAATGCAGGGATCTTGTTCGGCGAAGTTAGATTGACTAATACTTGAAATTGGCACATAGGTGACAGATGTATAATCTTACAAAATAAATTTCCTGTCAAGTCA
Organism: Scyliorhinus torazame; assembly: GCF_047496885.1. Lineage (NCBI taxonomy): Eukaryota > Metazoa > Chordata > Chondrichthyes > Carcharhiniformes > Scyliorhinidae > Scyliorhinus > Scyliorhinus torazame. The sequence continues at coordinate 10,865,506 of NC_092713.1, forward strand.
CTATATTATTACATCATTAACATGGTTGAACTTAAGGGTAAAAGGATACAACCTTTCACAGCTTTTCAAAAAATCAGACATTCAGCTCTTATTTTTGACTTTGTTTTTAAAGACTGTCATGGAGGCTTTGTGGCGCAGTGGGTAGCGTGCCTGCCTCTGAACCAGAAGCCCCGGGTTCGATTCCCACCCCAAGACTTGATGGCCGAGGAAGGTGCGTTCGTACCGCGGCCGAACAGGTCAACCTGCAAATCCTCCCAGACACGCCAATGGCTGGCGGTGAGATTGGGAGAGAGCCCTGGTCAGCAATGCTCGATGTGAAGAGGTGCCCCTCACGCGATAAACCCCTGGCGACAGATAGCGACCTGTTCCAGGAATTACTAGCTATGGAAACAGACACAAGCCGGCCCTAATGCATCACTAGGATCGGGCAGGGAATTGGAAATTGAAAGACTATGGTTAATTGGTCTGATAGTTCTATCTGAATAGTTAGGTTAGTGGTTGATGGAATCCCTACAGTGCAGAAGAAGACCATTTGGCCTAACAGGTCTGCACTGAACTTTGAATGAGTACCCTACCTCGGCCCACTCCCCCACCCTATCCCCGCAAACCCACCCAACCTGCACATCATTAGACATTGAGGGGTAATTTAGCCTGACCAGTACGCCTAATCTGCACATCTTTGGACTGTGGGAGGAACACCCGGAGGAAATACACGCAGACACTCGGCGAAAGTGCACAGACAGTGACTCGAGGCCGGAATGGAACCCGGGTCCCTGGAGCTGTGAGGCCGCAGTGCTAACCACGGTGCTACTGTGCTGCCCAGTTCTCTGGGGACACACAAGCCTTCAAACCTACTCAGTCAACACCCATTACCCATTTCTGTTTGTTATCAGTTGTGAAGGCCAGAAGCTGCTCATAAACCACTTGTGACGTTTGATCATTCTTAATTCCTTATCCAACTTTTTCACTGTGGAATGATTCACCATGTTAACAAAAACACCTCCCATTCCATTTTTACACTGGTTAATGACACATTTTAGCAAACAGCTTAGTTAAACAAGCTTGAAGGACAATCCTTTCTAATATAGTTGTTTATTTAGACATCCACCCCTGCTATATCTCCTGGGCAATTGCTTCCCTGAACCTGGGGCAATTATCAAAATGCTCATTTCACTTGTCTCTGGTGAAATGAAAGGTGATTAATCTAACCCTCGACCTTATTGCAAGTTGAATATCAGCAACTATATATTATGTGCATAATTCTAATTTCGAACACCTTTTGAGATGCTGCTTATAACTTACCTCTTCACCAAGCCTTTACCTGACATCCTATTGGGTTCAGTGTCCATTTTCATTCTGACAGTCACTTCTATGAAACTTGAAGAATTTGTATGAAATTGGAGGCAATTCTTCTATCTTATAGGTGCTATATAAATGCAAGCTGTTGCTGGTGTTACCATCAAAAAGTGTGGCTATCCAGCTCACTTACCCTGCGCGTGAGAGTGAGAGAAATACAATAGTTAAGCCGGCAGGGGCTGCTGAAGTGAGAAGCAATATTTATTTTTATCCTACAGAATTACTTATTCACGTGAAAGAAGTGGGTGACTGGTCAGGGGACGGGCATAGTTTATTCATTTTCTGCAGCTTAATTATTTGAGTGGCTTAACCCAGATGGATTGTTTGATGCATTGACATATAAATAGCACCTGCATACATTAGTTCATCTCTGTTTGTGGCATGGCTTGTATTAATTGCTGCATTGGGCATCTATGGACAGTCACCGATATTAATGTGCAGTTTATTTACTGTCCATTTGGATGTAAATTAAGCTTATTGTCAGCGAGCAAAATCAGCTCTCTCAGCATTATTATTAATGACACCATTGTTGGATTGATATCTCTAACATCAGTGGGTGAGAAAGGATTGCGCCAAAACAACATTTACAGGAATCTTTGTGGTGTTCAGCACACTATCAACCCAAGCTGGAATTTCTGTGGTGCCCCTAATATGAATCATCGCATTACAAATTGGAAGACATTTTGAAGTTATTTGGAATTCATTTCTATACTGAATTATTTTATACTTTAATTTATGTTTTACTGAGCTGTTGGAAATTAGAAGTAAACATATCTTTTGTTCTTTACTTTTTGAGTACTAACACATTTGCTCATGGTAGAAGTGCCTTGTTGTAATCCGTTAATAAATGGAACCGGCATTTTAATTAACTGGCACCACAGATTCCCCACACATAACGGATCTGGAAGATTTGACTATATATCTGTTTATTAATCTGTTAAATTCGCTGAGTTTCAGTGATTTTTAATCATGACCAACTATGGAATGAATATAAGAAAGAACGGTTTGCAATTTATACACTTCATTTCATAATATCCCAAAGTGCTTTACAGTCAATGACTTCAGTCATACAAAAACACGGCAGCCAATTTGTGCACAGTAAGCTCCCACAAACGGCAATGTGATAATGACAAGATCGTCTATTTTTAGTGATGTTGAGGGGGTAATTATCGCGACGTCAGGGCAAACTCCTATTTTCTTTCTCAGAGTTGTGCTTTGGACCATTTACATTCAGCTGAAGGTGAGGTGGGGGACCTCCATTTAACGTATCATCCGGAAGAGGTTGTTCCGACAGGACAGACATAAGAATTAGGAACAGGAATAGGCCCCTCGGTCTGTTCCCAAATCCGGACTGTCCAGCATGTCCTCAGTTCTGAAGCAACATTTGGCACACCTGCAGTGTTTCTGTCGATTGCTGGAGTCTGCAGTAATTCTCACCGAACTTAACCCTACCCGATCCACCTCCACCGTAAGCTAATAGGAAGCATCCTGTAATGGTGCAACAGCTGCTTAGACTGCAGATGTAGCCCAGTGCACACCGATTGATGTAGAACATCTTCCGAAGTCTCTTGTGCAATCCCTCGGTTTTGTGGCCAGTGTGGTAATCATTGCAATTCAATGTAATCAGCTCCTTGTGGGTGAAGTATGGCATACTACATGAATGCAAGTCCAACCCACATTACAGAAATAATTCAGTTTGAAACTAGCAATGACCACAGACCGCCCCAGCTAAGGGTTGTTTTGCGCCTGGAGGTTTTGGTGCATGACCCCTCGACCCCAGTAAACTCCCCTCCCTCCCACATTCTGGCACTGATCACCCAAATAGGTGACATAACGCATCCCCATGACCAATCAGAATAATAATCTTTATTAGTGTCACAAAATTATAAAAAGGTAGGCTTACATTGACACCGCAATTAAGTTACTGTGAAAAGCCCCTAGTAGCCACATTCCGGCGCCTGTTCGGGTACACAGAGGCAGAATTCAGAACGTCCAATTCACAGCACGTCTTTCGGGACTTGTGGGAGGAAACCGGAGCACCCGGAGGAAACCCACGCAGACACGGGGAGAACGTTCAGACTCCGCACACACAGTGACCCAAGCCGGGAATCGAACCTGGGACCCTGCCACTGTGAAGCGACAGTACTAATCACAGTGCTGCCATGCTGCCCACTGTGCTACTGTACCGCAAAAGCAGACTCTTTGTTATCAGTTTGGATCATTCGTGATAAATAAACATGAATGTCTCCAATGAAAATACAGGGTGAAAACACCTTCTCAATCTCCCCAGCGATCTTTCTCCTGGACCTTTGTTCTTACCCTGTGGAAACTCCAGTGTATTCCTGAAGGGCTGGCAACCTTAATCCCAGATGCTCAAGATTTAATTGGTAGATAATGTGCTGCAAGGGAGAGAGTGAGAACGATAAGGATATTGGAGATTCGCCAGTGTCCCGCTTTCAGGTTTCCAGTGCAAGCCCGAACCAAGAGGCCCAGGCTGGCCTGGAATTAGGCCTCACACCTGATGGTAATAATATCAATGAGCTGCGAGCACCTGATATGTTTCCAGAGTCACCTCAGCTCGTGTGGCCAAGGCTGATTTGGACTATTTGCCTGTTTGTTGCTGGTGGTCCTTCCTGTGGGAAGGTGACTGGGACAGTGGGTAACCATGAGCCAATGGGAGTGTTCTTTAATAATTTGTTCATGTCATGTTGTTGGAAAGTGCGCTATTTCATGCCCGCAAAGGTGGGGGTGGGCTGCCTCCTTGAACCGCTGCAGCTCATGAGGTGTAGGTACACCCACAGTGCAGTTGGGGAGAGAGTGCCAGGATTTTGACCCAGAGACGGAGAAGAAATGGACGATATATTTCCAAGTCAGGGTGGTGAGTGACTCGGAGCGAACCTCCAGGTGGTGGGGCTTCCCAGGTATCTGCTGCTCCTGAACTGCTAGATCAGTGTTTTTCAAACCTTTTTGCCCGGGACCAATTTTTACCCACTGGCCACCCTCCAGGATCCACGCCAGCTGACCTTCGCGACCCACGCCAGCTGACCTTCGCGACCCACCATTTTCTCTCAGAAGCGAGAGGTGAGCCTGGGTTTATATTTTGTAGTCTAGAGCAGCGAAGAATGAGAAATGACCTCGTTGAAACAAACATTATTCTCTCCGGACTCTACAGAGCAGATGCAGAATGTAAATTGTCCTCAGATGGGTGATTAACAGCCTGGGCATATAGTCTGCTAATTACAATGCAACTATTTTAGACATTTAGATGCGGAGCAATTACTCAACTCAAAGTATTGTGAATCTTTATAATCTCTAGAATTCACTATCAAAGAGATCACCATCAAATTCACCATCAAAACGAATCACACCATGTGTGTTACTCTGAAAACGTCACAGTGGAAAAGACCACAGCCTGTTTAAGGTTGGCCCAATTCCTTCAGTCAGGGCTTTTGATCGAAAAGCTTTGGCAATTTATCCATAGATTGTGAATGGCTTTGATGGAGAGAAGGGGCGGGATTCCCCGACCCCCCCCGCTGGGTGGGAGAATCGGCAGGGGTCGGCGTGAATCCCGCCCCCGCGACCCTCCCAATTCTCCCGCCCACCAAAAACCGGCCCGGCGTGAGATGCGCCGCCCCGCCTCGGAGAATGGCGGGGTCCGGCGCGACTCAATGGGCGCCGGGACCGCCCGAATTCTCCGGCCCGCGATGGGCCGAAGTACCGCCCGCCTGTAGCCGGTCCCGCTGGCGTCAATTGGAGTAGGTTCCTGACCGGCGGGACCTGGTGGCGCAGGCGGGCTCCGGGGTTCCTGGGGGATCGCGGGGGGATCTGGCCCCGGGAGGTGCCCCCACGGTGGCCTGGCCCACGGTCGGGGCCCACCGATCCGCGGGCAGGTACGGGAGAATCCCGCCAAAGATAGTTACAGATCGCTTTGTTCAGTCAAATTGTTTTAGGTCTCTGAGATAAAACAGAATTTTAGTGAAAAATGATCATTTTTGAAAACAAATCGAAGGGAGGGTGTGGGGAGGAGGGTGTGGGGGGGAGAGGGTGTGGGGGAGAGGGTGTGGGGGAGAGGGTGTGGGGGTGAGTGTGTGGGGGTGAGTGTGTGGGGGTGAGGGTGTGGGGGTGAGTGTGTGGGGGTGAGTGTGTGGGGGGGAGAGGGTGTGGGGGAGAGGGTGTGTAGGGGAGAGGGTGTGGGGGTGAGGGTGTGGGGGTGAGTGTGTGGGGGTGAGTGTGTGGGGGTGAGGGTGTGGGGGAGAGGGTGTGGGGGAGAGGGGTGTGGGGGAGAGGGTGTGTGGGGGAGAGGGTGTATGGGGAGAGGGTGTGTGGGGGAGAGGGTGTGGGGGGAGAGGGTGTGGGGGAGAGGATGTGGGGGTCAGTGTGTGGGGGAGAGGGTGTGGGGGTGAGGGTGGGGGGTAGAGGGTGTGGGGATGACTGTGTGGGGGAGAGTGTGTGGGGGAGAGGGTGTGGGTGGGAGTGTGTGGGGGAGAGTGTGTGGGGGAGAGGGTGTGGGGGAGAGGGTGTGGGGGAGAGAGTGTGGAGGGAAATGTTTGGGGGCAGTGTTTGGGGAGAGTGTGTGGGGGTGAGGGTGTGGGGGAGAGGGTGTGGGAGTGAGGGTGTGGGGAGACGGTGTGGGGGAGAGGGTGTGGGGGAGAGTGTGTGGGGGGAGAGTGTGTGGGGGAGATGTGTGTGGGGGAGAGGATGTGGGGGTCAGTGTGTGGGGGAGAGGGTGTGGGGGTGAGGGTGTGGGGGAGAGGGTGTGGGGGTGAGGGGGTGGGGGAGAGGGTGGGGGGGGAGAGGGTGTGGGGGAGAGGGTGTGGGGATGACTATGTGGGGGAGAGTGTGGGGGAGAGTGTGTGGGGGAGAGAGGGTGTGGGTGGGAGTGTGTGGGGGAGAGTGTGTGGGGGAGTGTGTGGGGGAGAGTGTGGGGGAGAGTGTGTGGGGGAGAGTGTGTGGGGAGAGGGTGTGGGGGAGAGAGTGTGGAGGGGAGTGTTTGGGGGGAGTGTTTGGGGGAGAGTGTGTGGGGGAGAGGGTGTGGGGGAGAGGGTGTGGGGGAGAGGGTGTAGGGGAGAGGGTGTGGGGGGGATTGTGTGGGGGAGAGTTTGTGGGGGGGAGGGTGTGGGAGAGAGGGTGTGGGGAGAGGGTGTGGGGGGAATGTGTGGGGGAGAGGGTGTGGGGAGAGGGTGTGGGGGAGAGGGTGTGGGGGAGGGTGTGGGGGGGAGAGGGTGTGGGGGAGAGGGTGTGTGGGGGAGAGGGTGTGGGGTGAGTGTGTGGGGGTGAGTGTGTGGGGGTGAGTGTGTGGGGGTGAGGGTGTGGGGGAGAGGGTGTGGGGGAGAGGGTGTGGGGGAGAGGGTGTGTGGGGGAGAGGGTGTATGGGGAGATGGTGTGTGGGGGAGAGGGTGTGGGGGTGAGGGTGTGGGGGGGAATGTGTGGGGGGAATGTGTGGGGGAGAGGGTGTGGGGGGAGAGGGTGTGGGGGAGAGGATGTGTGGGGGAGAGGGTGTGGGGGAGAGGGTGTGTGGGGGAGAGGGTGTGGGGGTGAGTGTGTGGGGGTGAGTGTGTGGGGGAGAGGGTGTGGGGGAGAGGGTGTGGGGGAGAGGGTGTGTGGGGGAGAGGGTGTATGGGGAGAGGGTGTGGGGGGGAATGTGTGGGGGGAAATGTGTGGGGAGAGGGTGTGGGGGAGAGGGTGTGTGGGGGAGAGGGTGTGGGGGAGAGGGTGTGGGGGAGAGGGTGTGTGGGGGAGAGGGTGTGTGGGGGAGAGGGTGTGTGGGGAGACGGTGTGTGGGGCAGAGGGTGTGTGGGGCAGAGGGTGTGTGGGGGAGAGGGTGTGTGGGGGAGAGGGTGTTGAGGGAGAGGGTGTGTGGGGGAGAGGGTGTGTGGGGGAGAGGGTGTGTGGGGGAGACGGTGTGTGGGGGAGAGGGTGTGTGGGGGAGAGGGTGTGTGGGGGAGAGGGTGTGTGGGGGTGAGGTTGTGTGGGGGTGAGGTTGTGTGGGGGTGAGGGTGTGGGGGTGAGGTTGTGGGGGAGAGGGTGTGGGGGTGAGGGTGTGGGGGGGGAGGGTGTGGGGGGGGGAGGGTGTGGGGGGGAGGGTGTGGGGGGAGGGTGTGGGGGGGAGGGTGTGGGGGGAGAGGGTGTGGAGAGAGGGTGTGGGAGGGAGGGTGTGGGGGGGGTGGGTGTGGGGGAGAGGGTGTGGGGGAGAGGGTGTGGGGGAGAGGGTGTGGGAGGGAGGGTGTGGGGGGAGGGTGTGGGGGAGAGGGTGTGGGGGAGAGGGTGTGGGGGGGAGGGTGTGGGTGAGAGGGTGTGGGGGGAGGGTGTTGGGGAGAGGGTGTGGGGGGGAGGGTGTGGGGGAGAGGGTGTGGGGGAGAGGGTGTGGGGGAGAGGGTGTGGGGGGGGAGGGTGTGGGGGGGAGGGTGTGGGGGGGAGGGTGTGGGGGGGGAGGGTGTGGGGGGAGAGGGTGTGGGGGAGAGGTGTGGGGGAGAGGGTGTGGGGGGGCGGGTGTGGGGAGAGTGTGTGGGGGGGGAGCGTGTGGGGGGGAGGGTGTGGGGGTGAGTGTGTGGGGAGAGGGTGTGGGGGAGAGGGTGTGGGGGGAGGGTGTGGGGGGGGGAGGGTGTGGGGGAGAGGTTGTGGGGGAGAGGTTGTGGGGGGAGGGTGTGGGGGAGAGGGTGTGGGTGGGAGGGTGTGGGGGAGAGGGTGTGGGGGAGGGTCTTGGGGAGAGGGTGTGGGGGGGAGTTTGTGGGGGGGAGTGTGTGGGGGAGAGGGTGTGGGGGAGGGGTGTGGGGGGGAGGGTGTGGGGGGGAGGGTGTGGGGGAGAGTGTGTGGGGGTGAGTGTGTGGGGGTGAGTGTGTGGGGGTGAGTGTGTGGGGAGAGTGTGTGGGGGAGAGGATGTGGGGGAGAGGATGTGGGGGTCAGTGTGTGGGGGAGAGGGTGTGGGGTGAGGGTGGGGGGGGAGAGGGTGTGGGGATGACTGCGTGGGGGAGAGTGTGTGGGGGAGAGGGTGTGGGTGGGAGTGTGTGGGGGAGAGTGTGTGGGGGAGAGTGTGTGGGGGGAGAGGGTGTGTAGGGGAGACGGTGTGTGGGGGAGAGGGTGTGTGGGGGAGAGGGTGTGTGGGGGTGAGGTTGTGTGGGGGTGAAGGTGTGGGGGTGAGGGTGTGGGGGTGAGGTTGTGGGGGAGAGGGTGTGGGGGGGAGGGTGTGGGGGAGAGGGTGTGGGGGGGAGGGTGTGGGGGGGAGGGTGTGGGGGGGGAGGGTGTGGGAGAGAGGGTGTGGGGGAGAGGGTGTGGGAGGGAGGGTGTGGGGAGGGTGGGTGGTGGGGGGAGGGTGTGGGTGTGGAGAGAGGGTGTGGGGGAGAGGGTGTGGGAGGGAGGGTGTGGGGGTGAGGGTGTGGGGGAGAGGGTGTGGGGGGGAGGGTGTGGGTGAGAGGGTGTGGGGGAGAGGGTGTGGGGGGAGGGTGTGGGGGAGAGGGTGTGGGGGGAGGGTGTGGGGGGGAGGGTGTGGGGGAGAGGGTGTGGGGGAGAGGGTGTGGGGGAGAGGGTGTGGGGGAGAGGGTGTGGGGGGGGAGGGTGTGGGGGAGATGGTGTGGGGGAGAGGGTGTGGGGGAGTGGGTGTGGGGGGAGGATGTGGGGGAGAGGGTGTGGGGGGAGGGTGTGGGGGGAGGGTGTGGGGGGAGGGTGTGGGGGAGAGGGTGTGGGGGGAGAGGGTGTGGGGGTGAGGGTGTGGGGGGGGGGGGTGTGGGGGGAGGGTGTGGGGGAGAGGGTGTGGGGGAGAGGGCGTGGGTGTGGGGGGGAGGTTGTGGGGGGGAGGGTGTGGGGGAGAGGGTGTGGGGGAGGGTGTGGGGAGTGGGTGTGGGGGGGAGGGTGTGGGGGAGAGTGTGTGGGGGGAGGGTGTGGGGGAGAGGGTGTGGGGTGAGTGTGTGGGGGAGAGGGTGTGGGGGGGAGGGTGTGGGGGGGAGGGTCTGGGGGAGAGGGTGTGGGGGAGAGGTTGTGGGGGAGAGGTTGTGGGGGGGAGGGTGTGGGGGAGAGGGTGTGGGTGGGAGGGTGTGGGGGAGAGGGTGTGGGGGAGGGTCTGGGGGAGAGGGTGTGGGGGGGAGGGTGTGGGTGGGAGGGTGTGGGGGAGTGTGTGGGGGGGAGGGTGTGGAGGAGAGGGTGTGGGGGGGAGGGTGTGGGGGGGAGGGTGTGGGGGAGAGGGTGTGGGGGAGAGGGTGTGGGGGAGAGGGTGTGGGGGGGCGGGTGTGGGGGAGAGGATGTGGGGTGGAGGGTGTGGGGGGGAGGGTGTGGGGGAGAGGGTGTGGGGGGGAGGGTGTGGGGGAGAGGTTGTGGGGGGGAGGGTGTGGGGGAGAGGGTGTGGGGGAGGGTCTGGGGGAGAGGGTGTGGGGGGGAGGGTGTGGGGGGGAGGGTGTGGGGGGGAGGGTGTGGGGGAGAGGGTGTGGGGGGGAGGGTGTGGGGGGGAGGTTGTGGGGGAGAGGGTGTGGGGGGGAGGGTCTGGGGGAGAGGGTGTGGGGGGGAGGGTGTGGGGGGGATGGTGTGGGGGGAGGGTGTGAGGCTGGCGCCGGAGTGATTTGCGCCGCGCCAATCAGCGGTGAAGGGCCTCCGCCAGCCGGCGCGAGTTGGCACATGCGTGTGAGCGGCACACGTGCTGCGTCATCCCAGCGCCTGCGTTGGGGGGGTTCTTCTCCACGTCGGCCATCGCGGACTGTTATAAGCAGCCACGCGGAGGAATAGAGTGCCCCCACGGCAGAGGCCCGACCGCGGATCAGTGGGCCCCGATCGCGAGCGAGGCCACCAATCACCTGTTGTAATTAATGCCGGCGGGACCGGCCGGTAATGGACGGCCACTCCTCCCATCGCGGGCCAGAGATTCGCCGGGGTGGGGGCCGCAGCCAGCCGCCGCCGACCAGCGCGGCGAGTTTCCCGCTCCCGCCAAATGGCCGCCGCTGGAGGATTCGGCAGCCGGAGGGGGCGGGATTCACGCCGCCCCCCCGGCGATTCTCCAACCCGACGTGGGTCGGAGAATCCCGCTCAATATCTCTGGACCGGTCAGTTTACGCTCCACAAATCATCAGCACGAACCACACCATCACCATCCCATTTGCGCTAAAGAGTGCGAATGAACTGAATCGTGTTAAGTGCGTAATTGGCTTTGTTTCAGACTTGGAGAACCATCAGGTGCATTGTTCACCAATACGGCATATATTAATTTAAAATGCTACCATGTAATGTATCTATGTTCACCTGTCAGCCAGTGCCAAAACAAAAAGTGCAATGCACTCAGTAACCTTTTTAACGTCGCTATCCTCCAGTCATCTATCCATCTGCATTAATTTCTTGGCTGCATTTGTTGAATTGTTGAAGTTAATGCATTGTCTACTTTTCTATTTGCCTTTCCTCGATGGACTTTTTCCTCACAGCCACACCTGTCCATCTGTCTGATCTTCATTTTGATAAACGTTTCAGAACTTTAGAATTTCCCAAAACATTTTACAGCTAAAGTAAGTATGTTGGAAACACCCTCTCACAGTGCAGCGCTCCCTCAGTACTGACCCTCTCACAGTGCGGCGCTCCCTCAGTACTGACCCCTGACAGTGCAGCACTCCCTCAGTACTGACCCTCTGACAGTGCGGCACTCCCTCAGTACTGACCCTCTGACAGTGCGGCACTCCCTCAGTACTGACCCTCTCACAGTGCGGCACTCCCTCAGAACTGACCCTCTGACAGTGCGGCACTCACTCAGTACTGACCCTCTGACAGTGCAGCACTCCTTCAGTACTGACCCTCTGACAGTGCGGCACTCCCTCAGTACTGACCCTCTGACAGTGCGGCACTCCCTCAGTACTGACTCTCTGACAGTGCG